>NW_008583517.1:0-113448 GCF_000691845.1 Merops nubicus | reverse complement strand
AAAAAAAAAAAACAACCTAACAAACACATTTTATATACAGAGTACTTAATCCAAATCCACCAATTATTATGATATATGTTCATACACTTTGACTAGTGTGATACATCTACTCTTTAACAGAATATGTTTATTGTACAGAAGAAGGGACAATCATGCATTTGAACTACATACATAAGAGCAGGCTACACCTGCTTGCCCAGAGGTCCAGAGGAGTCATTCCTCTCATGGCTGCTTGGCCTTTTCCCCTTTACTCATATGTGTATCCCTTCCTATGCTTGTGTCCATTACTGGTGGTTGATGGAATAAAATGTTAATTTGTGACAGGATCAGGAAGCAATACCTCTAAGCAAGAGAGGAATATCATGGTATAAAATGGCTTGAACTTTAAATTGCTACGTGGGGCTCAAATCCAATGGACTTTATTGCTTATAATTTGAAATTGAACAAAACACTCTCTGCTTTTCTTGGCTTTCATTCCCAGGTATTTGAAGTATGATCTTCTGAAGCATCCTCTGCTGTTTATTACAGAAACAGCTGCAGAGCAGAAATGTGTGAGATGTAAGAGGCAAAATGAATAGAGATTGTCATTCTTTCTGGTTTGTCTCTTCCTGTCGGCTTTCTGAGGTTCCCTTGCAGCAGTACCAATCATGTGTGATGATAGTGAATATGTTTATGTTTATATCCTTAGTACCAATTTCCAAGCTGAAGACTATGACTGTACTGTGTATTATTTATAAAGTCCCTGCTAGGCTTAACGCTTGCTTTGCAAGAAATCACTGTTGAATATCTGAACTGAACGTGTCTGATTCCACTTAACAACCCACTTTATCAGTGTACTGTCCACAATAATGCTAAATCATGCCCACTTCACACTGGTGTAAATTTTAACTGTTCCATTACTTTGTCAGAAAATTGGCCTTCCTTGTTGATAAATACCTTCCTGGCACCTGTACTGAGTGTGCCACCTGACAAGACGGTCAGGGTTTCTTGCACAGGGTTGAATGTTATTTCAACACCAACATTTTACTCTGGAAACTTTGGACTGTTCTCAGTTTTTCAAGTCAGCAATTGCATCGTATTTATTTAGGTCTGGCTGTGCAAATGCATTGATTTGTAGCCTGCTATTGTTTTGTGCCTTGTATTTATGTAGCTCTAATGGACTGAAAGTGTTTCAAAACTGAAGGGTATTAAAATATAGAGCTTTTTCCCTGAGCAATGTTAGGGAATATTATCAACTTGAAATCTGTTTTAAAATGTGACTTTACAGCACAGAGATATATATATTTTGTCATTTTAAACCTAGAGATACTCTGCCATCTAGTAATTGAGTACATAGCCATGAAATGAATAGACAGAAACTAGCGTACAGAGAAGAAACAATGAAGTTGGCAACACAAACCCTTGTCAAACCTGAGGAATGAGCTTTGAAACAAGCTCTGACTTTGCCTCAGCATCACTTACTTGGTCAAACAATCTCACCCCGTAGCCAGACATCACCATATGGCCAGTGACAACTTCCCATTCAATGCCTGTCATGTTTATCATCTCTTTTTACATATGGATAAAAAGTAGTCCTGTGATCTGCCTGTTGCCTCTGAGAGGTGTTTGTGCTCCTTCTTTAAAAGATGGTAGCCCAGACTTGCCCTCTAAACTGGTGCTTTAAGTTTCTGAGCCTGGTGTTAGTGTTTTGAACCCTTGTGTAGCCACTGCCAGCCCTCAAATCAAGCCTGGATCAAGCCTGCATTTTCAGCAGTCCCTGGGTACTGAGGATGGTTTTTGGAGAAGCTTAAGGGTCAACTCGTGACAGTGCTGAAAATGTAATTTTGGATTTGACTCAGGCACCACATGTTGCTGCACCTGCTTTTGCTGCTCACTTATCCATGGGGCTTTTTCAGAGCATGGCTATACAAACATGAATGTTGTGTCATGCACCTCGACTATCAAACAAAGAACCTACTGTGTTGTAACCACCATTTACACTTACAAAGGAGCCTTGGCACCCTTAATGAATGAGGGAAAGGTGCTAATGGTTCAATCACCTGCTTATTCTTGAGAGTGCTTAATCTTTATACAACAAATTTGATTATAGGATTTACCAAGTGTTTTAAGTTAACTGGATGTCCCCATATGCATGGCTGGGCTTTCCTAGTAATCCTATGCAGTGCATGTATCCAAGGCACCATTCAGTGGCTCCTTGCAAATCCCCACAAGGCAATTACTGGCCTTTCTACATATTCAGGAATTGTCAGTTTCATGTGCAATTAAAGTAAAATTGCTTTCAGTAGATACTTGGCTGTGATGACTTTTGCTCGTCATAATTCTCCCTGCACTTTGTTTTTTGTTCAGATAAAAATTATATTTCTCTTGTGTCCTGGAATTTCAAGCTCATTTTTGACCCAAAGTATCCACAGAGACTTATAAAACTTAGATGATATAACTGCACATTACCTAGTAATGAACATTGTGACAATCAGGCCAGGAAGATGAAGGCAAGAGATATGAATTAATGTTTTAATAATCTTCCTCAGATTAGTACAAGTCATGCAGGCAGGGATCCCAGTCACTGCTGGTGAACAATACGGCTCCTCCAGTATGGACCCATATTGCTTTATAAGTCTCCAGGGAGATTATAGTTTAAAGTCTTCAAGGACAGATGGTCACTCAGCTACCAGCAAGGTTATGACCTTGTCCCAGAAGTATGGTGCAACTGTGTGCTTTGGACAGAAATGCTGTTTAGAATGACACAGTTTTTGCTGAAGATGGGAAGCTGATTAGTTTATTTTTACTTTAATCCTGGGCTATACAAAACATTCTTTTCTACTGATCCAGGGCATTCACTCTTTTAATAATGGAAAGCCAGGACCTGTTGATTTTCTGATAGGTTAAGTATCTCTGACTGCACCCTCCTGGTGCTGGTGTCTCAACCCATAGGAGACATTTTGCAGACCTACTCAATGCCAGTCTTCTCATGCATACACATATGCTGTCCGTCAAGATCTGCTGTGATTGTTCCATGGTTGGAATAACCAGCAGAACAGTGACTTGTTCTTGCAACTTAGGATACAATAGAATTTTCAAAGACAGTGCAAAGACTATTCTGACATTGTAATCCCCAAAACTACAAAACTATATACTAGAGAAATGTTTACCCATAATAGACTGTCCTCTGGCACTAGGCAAGGTGTAGGCCTTTCCTGAATTATTATTGGAACACAGATTTTCTCTGGGAAAAACACCTTGTCTGGTTTTAAAGATTTTGTTCAGTGGTGGAGAACACAGTACAGATCTTGTTTACTTGTTCCTGTGTTTGCTCACCTTCTCTGCTAGAAATGTGGCAGTGCTATTCCAAACTGGTTTAGATTTAACACCTGTCCAGTCATCCTAGTTAAAGCTTTGTATATTGGGTAGAAAACTTTTTATTTTCTAATTTCTGTTCCTTTTTTAGGTACTAGCAATCAGTCTTCAAGACAATACATAGTGGGTTTGTGATGAGATTGCATAGTTAGAGATTTACTATGAGTCATTAGTCTTTTCACAGGGCCTTAGAATCCCCCGTTTTTCTCTTCTAGGAACCATCATCAATTTTTTTCATCACCAGTTTGATCAGATTTACTGAAAACAGAGAACACTGACCCATATGGCTTCCCTGCCAGGGCTTTCAAAACAGGCAACAGAACTTCCATCCCATGCATGTCACTATCAGTGCAACAACAAACTCTTACATTTTTTAGGGAACTGACTGCTGTAAGAGGGGTCCAATGTCATAGAAATAGCACTCAAAAAAGCCAGTGTGACACAGTTGACTCTATTCCTCCATTTGGCTGGTCCAGAAAATTTAGGTTCAGTACAAAAAGGACTACATCTGCAGTGGCTGTAGCAGATATGGTCTTCTCAGTAAATTTCACTGATGTCAGTAAACCAGAAAATTTGGAACAGAGGGCAGTTAGTAGAGAAACTTATCACTACTATCTATCTCCTTTGTTTTCTTTAATATACCCTCTTGATATCTTCCATGTTCAGCGTTACCTTCCAGTTTGCCAGCCGTTGCTAGTCCAGCTTCTGGTTGACAAGAGTTTAAAAAAAGTCAGTTAACCAATAAAAACCTCAGCCAAGCTCCAAACGAGCATCTGGCATTGGTTGTTGAGATGTGTCTGTGAGTGACGGCAAGCTCCAGGAAAGCTGTGCCAGTATTCAGACATTACTTTTTGGCAATGGGACTTGCTGTGTTATTTCTCTTCTGTATTAATGGAAAGGGTCTGGCTTTTGTTTTTTAACCTTGTTGTTTCAATGCCAGAACTGTAGAAATATAACACAAGGTAAAACAATAGCTCTTAAAAGATGTGATATTTTCTTTCATCTCCTGTTTAGTAAGCAGCCTTGGTAGTGCCATTTCATATAAAGAACTGCAAAAGTCACAAGGTCCAGAAATACAATAATTCCAGCGATGACAGGAAAAATGACCTGCTTTATCTTTTTATTGACTATAAGTATAGTGAAAAAGGCCATTCCATACTCTCAGCCGTAACTAGTTAATTATTTTCTGTTGTTTTTTGTAGATGTTTCTAAACGACATTAAGCAAAATGTACATTGTGGAACAAACCATCCATACAGTATATGCCATAATTACTGTTTAGCAATTTCACACTAGCAAAAATTTATTAAAACTTCACGACTCATTAATAGTAAGTGATCATAATCACTTAATAGAAAAGGAAACTGAGCTAATGATAGAAGTGCTGATTAATGTTTTTGACCTTAAGAAAGGAAGTCAAGTGAAATTAATGTCACTAGGTGTTGAAAGTTAAGTTGTTGTCAAGTGTAGATAGTGTGTAATCATAGGAGAAATCCTCCAACCACAAAATTTTGTGTTCTTTAGCAGAAAAAATATTCCTTTCCTATCCTGAGTGACTTTTTTTAAAAAAAAAAAAAAATCTCACTGCTATGTTTCAAACAAACATGACTGTCTAATTTATTATAAAAAAATGGTTAAAAAAATTCTGTAAATGTGCATATATACACTCACTTCAGGAGGAAATCTTACAGCAATATTTCATATGCTAGCAACTAAAGGGCATTATACATAGCTATTTTTCTCTTTTTTTGGTCAACAGGCTTTCTTTTATCAACTCAGGTTAAATATAATTCAAGGGAATAACACATACAGCTCACCAGTCAGTTGCCTAATCACATATCACATACTTGGGCACCACCAGACCTGACAGGATGACTGTTTCTACAGCCAGCTGTGTGCCTGGAAAACATCTTCTTTAGCTTCACATCTGGCTGCTCCTCATGCCCACTGGGTCTGTAGCAAAGGATGGATGGCATTTGAGGTGCAGCAGGCATGGGGCTGCACTAAGAGGTCTTGTGGCCAGCCTTGGGTCAGATTTTTGTGGCAGTGTAACATCTGTGTAGACCCCGATGTGCAAGGGTCGCAGTGACTGAGGTTACACAGGGACCAGCTTCTCAGTGGGAAACTCTGCTTCAGCAGTAAATATATATTTACTTGGGTTTTACGTGCTGCTTTCTTTTTTGAAACAAGACATTACTTTAAACAGAGTCACTTGGCCATGTTAGTTAGTAATTATGCCATAGCCCCATGTACTACATTTAAGGAGGACAAAGGTTCTGGAGCCTCTCACAGAATGGCCTAATCCCATCTCAAGGAAGAGGTCGCATGGAGATGGCTCAGCCTTTCACCCAAGAAGGTAAACTTCTTTTATGTGCTTATGCAGGTTCCTAGGACTCCAAAACTCAGTTCGAATAATCTTCCTTAGATTAGTCAACAATTCCCATGATGGGCAGAGAGGGAGAGACAGTTTCTTGATAGCAGGGGCAGAATCCTGAGTACATGTTGGTGAGCTTTAAGTGCATTTGACATCGGTCAAAGTCACAGAGGGAAGGGCAATCCCTTTCTAATAATGTCACTCAATATTTAGCCTACCTACATTTGTATTAATAATAAAGCCCTCAGGCAGTGAGTTACGTGCAGCCATTGATCTGCTCAAAACAGCACTGCAGTATTGACAGATATTGTTTTGGAGACAAATAAAAGCTAAACTGTATTTATAGCCACCAGATTCTGACCTCTGACAAACAGAAAAATATTGCTGCTCAGCCAGGTTGATACCACTTTTGAGGCCTTGCCAATCCAGAATGAAGCCAGCAGTGCACTGGTGAATGTAGATTTATTTTTAAATTTGTTTTTATGCTTGTATGTCTGTGTGTGTGCACTTTATGAGATACTTTTGCAACAGCCTCCCTTCAAGATTTTTGCATTCATGTCTCTTTTGAAAGCAAGAGGGATGTGGCACACATGCAAAACCAGAGATAAATACCATCTGCTTAGCTAACCTCAATGAGAATGTTGGTGGAATGTTGATCTTTTTTCAAAATATATATGAAATAACAATTCAGAGACTTGAATGCCAGGTCCTTCCAAAGTAATTGACTACCAGTCCTTATTTTGTAATGCTACAAAACATAAATGTGTTTTTTATTAAAGACTCTGTGAATTATGCTTTCTACCTCAAAGCAACATATTTTCCAGCATCCTCTTTTGAAAAAAAAAAAAAAAACAAACCAAACCAAAAAATCTGCACAATTACTTTGGAGTAACATTTCCCAGTTGCTATTTTGGCTTTTTCTTGGCTGTTGCTCTGCAGTTTTCTGTAATTAATATAGATTTTAAAAAAAAGGTGATATAGAATTAGAGAGTGTGATTTGCATTCAGGGCCAAAAAGACATGGATAGCACCAAAACAACTGAGTTTATTGTTACCAAAAAAATTGTTTCAGGAAATCATACTCCTGTTTCTGAATGTAAAACAGAATTCAGCATGAAGCAGACAATAACACAGACAGCTTTTGTTGCCAACACACAGGAGCTGTGCAAGTGTCAGGACAGGATGATTGCTTGGGCAGAGTAATTTGGAGAGCTGTAGGAGCATGCTTGGAAAATGGTTAGGACCACCTTTCAAAAATCCATGCCCTAGACAGCTGAGACCCTCTACTGGTTTCATGGCACACAAGAACTGCATGTCTGAGAAAACTCATAATGGGAAGCTGGCCAATTTGCCCTCTCTAACACATCTATCATATGCCTGCTTTGCAGCTGTCAGATCACTTTCTTCATCTGCTTACCAGGGTATCATTTAAAATGCATCTGCATAACTCAACCCATTTACCTGAAATGATTCTACAAGGCATTAAAAGTAAATCACCCTTACCTGGGCATCACTAGTCCCTACTAACATTCGTACTGAGAGGCAGACAAATTGCCTGGTGTGATGGGCATAGGTTGCTTTACACCTGGCAGCCAGGGCAGTGGAGAGAGAACACAGTTTCTTCATGAGGACACTGGTTGTCTCTGTCACGACAAGAAATTGATGTTATGAGGCATCATTCTTTATTAATGGCAAGATATTCATGTGGAAGAGGGACAGTGTGGGCCAGTGGCTTATGTTTGTGCACCTTCTAGGCGGACCTGTGGTACCAACTTAGCCAATTGGCCTTTGTCCAGTTAAAGTAGCCCTGTTGCCATTCTCTCTCAATCCAGAGGGAAACTGTCAAAGGAAGCCTATGTGTGAATAGTAACAATTAAATGTGAAAAAAAAAAAAAATTGACAAAACAAAACCCAAAAATCAAACCCACAGATGAAGCACACAAAGAGACCCATATGGTCGTGCATAGCTGGCTGCTTAGTGGTGTTGAACACAGCTTGGTTTCATCTGTCTCTGGAGAGGCTGCTGCTCAGCGCGTTTGTCATGGAGCTGTAGCTCTTGAAGGAGGCTTCACTGCTGCCCCTCCCTTCCTTCCTTCCTCCCTCCCTCCCTCCCCATTCTCCTCTTTCACAGCACTGATGCTCTGGTAGCATAGAGAAGGAAAGAAACCACGTAGAAGGCAAGCCTAATGCTAACTCACACTGTCAAACATTTTGATTGCTTTTGTGCATCACATTCCCAACTATGTGTCTTTGAAATGGTTAAACATTTGGAGTTGGCACTGCAGGAGCTGAAGTACCTACAGCACTTGATGAACAGGACCATAAGAGCAGCAGAGTGACTCCTAAATCCAAGCAACCTTAGACGGTGGGTGAGGAACCCAAGTCAAACTGTTGGATGCTCCCATTCAGATTCTGCTGCCAGATTCCTCTCCCACCTCCAGAAACACAGACCATCTGAGCAGCAAAGGATATCAGGACAGCTAAGCAGTTCATCCTGCTCGCATCACCAACCCATGCAACTCTAGCCTCTTCTGGAGCTGCCAAAACGTGATGGTGAACATGTGGGACAGTGACCCGCTACTGCGTCAGTTGGGAAAGTATTTTTCAGCTGTAAAAGACCAGTCCTTTCACGTTGGATTAAAGTGCATTTCTACCACCTCCATCTTTCCTTCTTGCATCCTGCCCCCAGACCTTGTTTTCCCTCTCTGAGGCAAGAGCAACTGACACTGGTTTGTCTTAGAATGGCAGGAGGCTCTGGGCTGCCCGTTGCTGTGCAGCAGCTTTTCCCAGGTGTGATTATTCTTCACCCCTAATACAGCCATTTGTTAAGTGTCAGTTTGAATATGAGTAAATGCTGAAATAATTTTCCTGGCTTCTAGTCATCAACATGATCAAGTGCATCATGAAGACTTGTTTGTCCATCTTCCCTTTCCCCTTCCAGCACACTGCATCTCCCAAAATACCCCCCCCCCCCCCCCGAGTGCAGACCCTTTTGTCTTTGAAGCCTTTGCAGCTCTTTTGCTTCCATTGTGTGAAAATAGGAGCGAGCCCTTTCTTTCTGGCCTGGCAGGATGAAGGGGTGGGATGGGTGTGGAGGCGTGTTTGTGTGCCAGAGAGTGAACAAGCATGAATAGGGCCAGCTGGCCACTCTTGTGCCCATCTTTCCAGCATTTCCATCTGATACTCCCTGATCATTGTAATTTTGCAGGCCACATTCACTAGCACAAAAAGACTAGGGAGCAAGCAAATGCATGGATATTTAAAGGGAAAAGCTTTATTTCTTATTTACTTAGATCATAGTGGACTGTAAAACAACAGGGAACAATGAGATCAACCTTTAATAAGCTTGGTTTTTTTTTTTTTTTTTTGCCAGTCAAGCTTCCTTTTTCTTTTTTTTTTTTTCTTTTTTTTAAATAAATCAAAACAGAACAAACAACCAGGAAATTTTTCTCACAAAAACATGCTTTTTAATAAAAAAAGAGAATAATGTTTATTGATAGGGATTGTTTTCTGGATATGTACAATACTAATGCAGGAGGATTATGCTAACAGAAAACGCCAAACATCATGAATTGACTTCCAGAGTGTGGATGGTCCAAAGAGCAATGTTCTCAGAGCAATGTCTAAGTCAAGAGGAACAAGTGGGTTTATTTTTTTTACAACAAATTACCAGCCATTATGACCAAAGACCTGACACATAATAACCTGCAGTGAGATGTACAGAAATTCATAAGACAACATAGAATTTACACAAGAAGGTAACTGTTTGTGTAAGAATTTCCTCCAGAAAATGGAATTATGTTCTAGACAGATAGTTTCAGAAAAAAAAAAAAAAGAAGGGGAAGAAAAAAATTTAAAAAGGCAGGAAAATACTAGCAGTGGATATCCTCAGTTCACAGTGAATGCCAGTCTTCCTGGGTCCAAATGCTACCTGTCACCTTTATCTGCATCCTTTCCACCTACCCTCAATTAATCCCTTTATCATTGTGACGCAACAAAAATTACTTTTACCTGAGCCTTCCCCTGCTATTTCCCCTTTGCTGCAGCTCTTGTCAACTTGCACTTTACACAAAAGTAGACATACCCTCAGGTGAAAGACACACACACACCTTCCCAACACGAGCGGTACAAATCACAGCTAATCGTTTCAGCACCAATGCCACACAAAACAGCTTACAAACCCTAGTAAGCAAACTCAGTAGCAATCATTCTGGGGGAGGGGAGAACACAGAGATTAAAAACTGCCACCATTGAAGGTCCACACATGGAGTGTTTTGAAGCAATTTCTTCCACTATCTGCCTTTTGGATTTATCCAGAAACAGTGAAGAGGTAAGAGGTTGATTTTATGCCACACTTCTACTGTGACCCCTCCAGAGAGAAGGCAATACAAAATTCCAGATTTTTTTGCAATTTTTACCTCCACTTACTTTTCTTTATAAGCAGTGTGTGACTCAGCTCAGTCCATGTGACTGCTAGATGAGATCCACTGTGGGGCTTTGTTCCACCTTTAATAATCCTTATAAACACTCTTCCTGAATTAACTTTCACTTAAGGGTTTAAAGTTTTGTCCCATTCTAAAGATCAGAGGATGCCATCAGGTTATCAGTTTTGGGAAAGAAGGAAACCCTGAGCCTCCCATTAGCTGCACTTTGCTTAGCACATGCCTGAGAGAGATACTTCTCCTCTCCAAAGGGGGAACAGTTTCCATAGGCCAATTCACAAAGTTAAAGAAAAAAATCCATATGATTTCTCTGTCTTCTACCTAGTGGGCCATCCATTTCTATTTCTCAGCAGAGTGCTCTCTGCAGTGTCTCCTGCTATAAATAAATGGTGGTTCCATAAACGGTAACTTCTGCATCTTCAGACTTTCCCCTGTTTTTGACAAAAGTTTCCCTCTGTCATATATATTCTATTCCATAAACACTACCAGGAGAGGACCATGATGTTTTAAATTTTGAAAATTACTCCAGAGTTTCAGCACATCTGCTGGCTTCTGTGCTTGAAGGAGATTACATCTCCCTGTGGCTCAGTAAATCTATGGGGCTTAGCTTTTGCACCTTTTAACCTCTGATGTAAGGACCAGTGTAACGGTCAAAATCAACTTATTCTGTGCAGAACAGCTAAAGAGTTGGAGTTAGCAAGCCTGGCATGACCTGCTTGTCACCTTGTGGCTCTGAAGAGGTTTATTAGGGTGGTCTAAGTGAACTTTGCACTGCTAGACAGGCCTGGGTGATGAAGTAGACACAAAGGCTAGGCACAACATGGACCAGCATATATACCTCGTGTTACCAGGGCATCTGTGGTCAGACAGAATGCTGCTGCCTGTCAGTGCCCACTGCGGTACCGTTTCTATGCAACTGGACAGTAAACAAGGTCTGAGATTACTGACCTGAGATGGACTTAGGTTGCTGAGACTGATGCCAAGAACTGAATGACATCAGCCAAACATTTTGAGCTCTTTGGTGCTTCCAAATCAAGTGAGTGAACCCAGGAGAGGTTGAAACAGGTCTGGATTTAATAAAAGACATGACATTTTTTCACTTACAGTAGGAGGACTTTGAATGTCATCTCCTACTATAGAACAAATGTTCAAAGGAAGGAGTCTTGAGGAACTTCACACCATTGGTACCGATGCTGGAAAACTTCTTGACATGAGCTGGCCAACATGGGGAGCAGTGTAACACCATCTCTAATTACTTATGTTTATGTGTAACATCAACTCATAGAATGAATGGCTTGAAGAAGCCTGAAAACAAACATGGTCTCATCTACAAGCAGCTGAATCCTCAAAACTCTACTCTGTTTCATAAGGACTGAAGGTGCTGGGCAGGGAGTATTCAATGCTTTGGAGAACAGAAGTCTATAAGAGGTTAATTATTGTGGTATTTTTTTGCAGGAGGAATTTGAAGAAAATTGCCCTTAAACCTATAACTCATTTCCTACTGGATTCCATGAAATTCTCCTTTTGATAGATTAACAGGTAGAGGGAAAGAATTAAAGTGTGTTGGAATTGCTAAAAGCAGGGAAAAAAGTGCTAAGGGGAGCCCTTGCTGAAATGGGATCAGGTTTGGCTGCTGTAATCTAGGCAGCAATTAGCTCTAAATGTATGCATGGCAAAGTTCAGCTATTGGCACCTGGCAAAGGTGAAACTGCAGCTGCTTTGGTTAAATGTGTTCAGAGAACTTTGGTGAGTTGTCTAGATGGTACCAATTTATAACTGCACAATCTATATTGGTAAAAAGTGCTACTGAGACATTTGTTGGCTCTGAGTTCTTTTAAACTTCAGATAATCTTTAGGCCATGTACTGAATTTGTTGCTCTGATTTTTATGAATGAGAAAAGAGATGGAGCACCTAAGCAGGAGCTGCAGGACTTGGCTTCTGATCCTTGAGGTGACCATGTCTAACATGTATATATTAAGCATAGCTGTTCCCTGAAGGCAAACACACTTAGATGAGGAGAACATGGGATAAGGGTGTATGAAAGTCAAGATAAGATCGAGTTAAAACTGGGAATTCACTGCCCTCCCTGATTTTACATTAAAAATGGACCCATCGAATTTTCCCAATGAAACTTCTTAATTTGAAAAAAAAAATCACTATTTCCATAAGACTTTATCTATTTGACTGAAATTCCAGACAGAAAATACATTAGAAATATTACAATATTTCTGAAGCTTGTGAGAGTTTAAAACTTTTTAATCCTTTGTCAGTAGCAAAATAAATTTTAAATTCCACCTGGAGAACTGTAACATCATTTTTTTAGCTTGTTTCAGTCAAACCACTGCTAAACAGATAAAATAGGAACTTGCAATATCCTCCCCCTGTAAAGGTGTTGATCTTTCAGTAGAGACATATCCCTGATCACATATTTTTTCTCAGAAGCAAAGGCTGTAATTAAAAAAAACCCCAACACTAAGACAAATCTATAAAGTGGATTATTGTAGTGTACGGAGAAAATGACCTTCTGAAGTTAAAGGAGAAGCTTCAATAGCCAATAATTGAAATGTCTTAGGAGGAACTGAGCTGGTAAGAGAAAGCAAATATTTAAAGATGAGAAATATTTAACAAGTCACTGGATTAATTCCTCTGCCAAGTTCATCAGAAGCAAATTTATTTCTATTTGATGTCAGGGACATCAGGTAGAATCTGACTAACCTGACTAACCTTATGGGCATAAAACAAGCTCAGAGGCCTCTTTAGCCCAGAATAGTTTTAAAGCAGAAGTCCAGTCAGTGAATGTGTATTTTCTAGCGAAGTAGATCCACCTTGGTGTTGAAGGCAAACTGCATTTTATGAAAGAAAGTTATTATTGCTGTACAAATAACTGCTCGTTCTTCCACCTTTTACTGCTCGCTCTGCAGGAGCTGCTGTTGTAGCAGAACCCAGCTCTTTTATGACAAGCTATGTATGAGAGACTCCTGTCACTTGACATACACAAGATATACGTCCCTTCAGGGAGCTGTTCTGACATTTGCTCTTTTCCTTCGCTGGTTTCTCACCACCTCTCCTCCATGAAAATATCGTCGTGATTAAACCAACAATCACAAATTAAAATTAGGTTGAGATTTCAAGGTAATTCCTTCTCTGTTTTCTTCATCTTCAGCCTGATTGCACAGACTTAGCTAAAATATATACTTTTATGTTCAACATCCCTCTAATTGTGAACAGCCTGGTATTCAGAAGGTTGGGCCACAGAGGGATATAATTTAATTTTTCAAAAAGGCTGTGAATAAGTCTCCAGACAGAGTCTGCCCACACAATGCATCGAAATGATTAAGAATCTCTGTTCCTCCTAATTCTTCCTACTGACAGTGGGAATGAAGCAGTTCAACGGAAAGTGGCCATTGCCACGGTGAAGATGGATGGATGGATGGATGGATGGATGGATGGACGGATGGATGGCTCCTCCTCAGTGCTCAGTACCTCCCTCCCCATTCTCTTGAAGCAGCTGGGATCTCAGAGAGGGAAGTTAGTAAAATGGGGACTGTGCTCCTCATTACTGACCAAATCCCTGTACAGACACTCCTGTAGGGCTGCTGCCTGCTGGTGGATGCCACAGCCTGCACTGGCTCTCCTGTAGCACTGGGGCAAGGGAAAGCCCCAACTGCTATGATTTTTCACTAATATCTGAAAGTTTCATCTTCAGTGTCTCTTTCATTGGACTAGCTTGTGGAATTAACATCTCTGTTAAATGCTGCAAAACCTTAGCCATACATTTCAGTTCAGTCTGAATTTTATCTTTGTGTGTATTCTTTTAAGAAGTAAAATACAATAATCAGGTTATTTAACACGGCAGACACTCTCCTAAGTATACTGACAACAACATCTGTTCCATCATGTTAAATGGAAAAGATGATTTACATGTGTTTATGGTAGCCCATGATTCAATTTGCACACAACTGAACTGGTTAAATTTAAAACTTTATCTGTAAATTGTCTGTATGAACATCCTCTATTTGGACAGTTCCTATATTATTGTTATATTGATACAATTAACGTGTTAAAGTACTATACAAAGTCCAGCCTAAGCTTGTTCATTGTGCACTCAACACATGCCATTTTAGTGACTGAAAGGGGCAAAAAATTAAACTATTTGCATACTTCAGCACTGTAGCAAATGACTGTGTTGACAAGGTCACCATGCTAAATTGACACCATCCACATCACATCCAGCTTCTAAAAATCCTCTACTATTTACATGGTGATGCCTGTAAAAACCTCATTAAGTGTCAAACTCTTAAGGGTTTTTTTTTCCCTCTTGCCTGTTTAATAAGCAATTTATTTTTTTAATTAAGAATCCAGTGTGCTGTTAATTTACACATAAAAAAAGCTTGAGTGCTGTGGTTTTTTTGTGGTAACATGGCTACCTCTACAAAATGCCAGTTGTTTCTCTACTACATCCATAATTGTATTTCCAAAGATAACTCTCATGGAATCAGATAACTAGCAATTTCTTTTGTAATCAGAACCTAATTAGGTTGTTGTTTACAGCGTAAGTGATCAATAGCTTTTATTTTGGATCACACAGTGTCAAAGCTCTAATAATTGGTATCAAATGCAACACAGAAACTAAAATCAAATGAAAAAATTCTTTAAAATGTATGTAGTATACAGGGAGGTTATTAAAAATCCTGATTATTAAAATTCCCAATACTACTTAAAAAGTTGAATGTGCTGAATACAAATGACATTTAAAAGAAAGGTTTGTGGATCAAAGATGGGTTTAATAATTGTAATGTTTATTAATTTGTTTTGAAAATATTTTTAATTGGATAATGTCAGACTTCAGAATGATAATGCTCTGTTCATTAGCATTTCAATAGGTTATACTATCAACTCCTTTTGACATAAAAGAATTTGATTTATTTTTTTAAATCATGAATCTCGCAATCTTTTTTCTGTTGCCACCAGTTTTCAATAATTTGATTAGCTTCTACAGGAAGAGCAACAGGAACCACATGGGCTTTGCTGGTAATGATGTGCTACATATTTCTTCTCCAAAAGTAACCCTGCTGCCTTTGAAAGTAATTTGCAGTTCCTTATCAGTGTGGAATTAGACTAATATTGTCTAACTTGTTATGTTCAGTGGCACAGAGTGTCATAGAATTCTATCAGTTACACAGTGCTTTGAAACCTATATTACGTGACCATAATCAAGAGTACATAAATCAATTTTGGAATTTATGAAAGTGTTTATTGTTAGCTAAGAAAAAGCTCAAAAGATGAACTTGTCAATAGGTTTAATAATCTCTAAGTAAGACATGTATTTTGCACGCTCCCAAACTTCACTGTGGTCTATAAAACAGTAATTTGTACTTTATAGTGGTATTGCAAATAACTGATCTGGACATTTCAGAGCAGGACGGGACATGACTGTGTAAGTCTCAATGTGAATCTGTAAATTCAACATGATGAACTCCTTGCTTGGCTAAGTTATCTCCTATTTCAGTAGAAACAAAAACTGATTACTGCTGATCATTTAGACATAACTGCTTGTAACAGTCAACAGGCCATCACAGTAAGATACAAAGACAGCCCTTAGGAGGAATGCTGCCTATTTGATGACATTTAAAGCTTTAAAGGATGCCTTCTAGATATCATAGAAAATCATCATGAGCCAGCACAGGCCATCAGTGCCACTGAATGAAAACTGAAGTGATCAAATCATGTATACTGGCAATACTGCCATTCAAACCATTAAAACAATTTATGGAACTGGTCTTGCAAACAGTTCATTCTGTTAACAATGGCAAGGTCTGCAGTAGGAACTACCAGGGTGAGAAAAGCCTGTCACATGGGTGAGTGTGCATGACACTGCCTTGTAATTGGATCAAACATCCTTTTGTGTTTATTTTAGCAGTCTAAGAAATAAAACACAGTTTAAATGATATCCTACTACCTCTTTTCCCTCTACAGGGCTGTGAGAAGTAAGGCATGAAGTTCCTGTAACTTTTCGAACTGACATTATCAGCAGATAATGTATAAACAGATAATGCTGTTTTAGCAGAGCAAATAAATTGCATGTCATTTTTTATTAAACAAACAGTATAGTAACTGGACTATAATATCACAATGGAAGCATATAAGACCATAGACTGAACATCTGAAACCCTGTAGCAAAATTTGTTTCTGCTGCTTATCCTCAAATTTAAAGAAACGTATCTTTATCAAGCTTTCACAATGGCTGCTTGTTAATTTAAAGAATCGTTACCCTTGTTAAGGCTAGATGATTATAATTAAAAGATAAATGTACTGTTAGAAAGTTCTATGCCATACTCTATTTTTACAAGAATTTAACTGAAAGACGTACATTATACCTGTATGTGAATTATAATGGCTTCTCAGCAGGGAACGCAGAATCACTTACAGTACATAAACATTTGAAGAGGAAAATGCTAATACACTGAAAGAGTTTAACATCAGTAGCAATTTATCAAATGAAGAAGTTTCATGAAGTCCACTCTCTGGGAGAACATTCACCATTAGACAAAAGCCTGGCATTCTTGATCGTCTGAAGTTCAATCAATTTGAAAACCAAAACCATTCAATGACACAAACAGGATCTTAAGAAAACTGCCATCCTCCTTCTCAGGTAAAAGCCAGAATTAAAGTAATTATTATTAAAATAATCCAACCAGGTCGCTTTACAGGCAAATTTACACACTGTCTCTTTAAAACACTGCATGCCCAGAAGCCTTTTGGGTTTGGAATGTAGCACTGCACCAAGTATTTCACAAAGCCTCTAAATATCACAAGAAGCTTTTTTTAGAGTGAAAAAGGAAAAAAAAAAAAAAAAAAAAAAAAAAAAAATTCCAGCTGACTGAAACTGTTCTAGCCAGGAGTGCCTCAGCTTAGCTCCCAGACCTGGAATTCCAGATAAACAACAGAGGACAGGAAACAATTTTTTTTTTCTTTTTTTTTAACACGTCCTTTTGTAATGATGCAGCTACAAGATGACTGATGAGCTTAGGAACAAACAGAGTGAGAGTGCAAGTGTCATCAGAGTGAGCCGTGTGCTTAGATAAAAGCTTCTAGGAAGAGCGAGTGAATTCTCCGAAGATATGTGACTGGTGGAGACTCCTGCTGTGTTGTCTTTCCCAATAGCATTCTGCAAGACACAATACTTTCCTTGGTCACCATTACACATTTTCATTCCAAAATATTTATATCTACATCATGAAATTAATCTTTCGTTTGTTTTGTGTCCCACCCTCCACTGTTACCTATGTTTCCCTGTCACAGAGTGAAAGACAGAAAAGGCATTACCCCAAATGTTAAAATGACAGCATTTTAAAGTCATTGTAAAGGATTAAACCACAACTACAGCACAGTTGTTTTTTTAAAAAAAAAAGAAGAAAGTATTTAAAAAAAAAACCAAAACACTTTAGCAGTGATTCCATATGTAAACCTACCCTTGTTTAAGTATGGCAAGTTTTTAGCAGTCTGTATTCATCATGCCAGTTTATTTTAAAAAGCAAATGCAGGACCTGCAGAGAAACTGCAACTTCTGCACAGTCAACAGATTGACTTTGACAAGAAGTTGCTTCTGGCTAACAGGAAATAAAATCTAGTCCACGGGACAAGAAAAGGCAGAACGTTCCAGCTTATGAAAATTTTCTTTCTCACACCTTTTTTCCTTTAATTGATGCATTATTTACATTCCTTGTCTTCTTTACTACCAATAATTAATCATGAATATGCAAGTAGAGATTGGCAGATTACAGTGAACTATTTAGGGAGGAGGTGTAGCAGGAATATTTCTTATTGCTACCATCCTCAGGAAAAAGAAAAACCTAACAGGTATAATCACAGAAGTAGAACAGTTTAGATTACAAGGGACCTCTAAGGTCATTAGGTCCAACCTACTCCATGCAAACTTGCTCAGCCACCGTCCACTCAGCAGCTGAAAATCCATAAGGATAAGTGCCATTCCCTCACTTTGATCTCACCTGCTAGGACGGGTAATGGGAAGGCCTGGAGATGCAAACTGTAGCAGCAGTAGAGGCACTGGTGGAATTATCACAGCATGCTTTCTTATACTCAACCCTGAGCATTTGCTTTCTGGAAGCTATCACAGAGCATGGAGTAAGATGGACGAGCAGCTCCTACAGTAAGCTACAGTTTACTAGGGTCTTCTTGTAGAAGGTCTTTTAGGCAGCAGAAGATGTCAACAGATCTGTTAATGCTACTGCATTGTTCCCTCACATATTATTAGGCTTCATTCTAGTATCTACAGGAAGGTCTTAACAGAACCTAAAGAATTGGGAACAGGCTATAGAACTGTTGAGATTTAGAAGAACTGGGCAAATCTGGACTGGTGAAGGAGAACCTGAGACATATGGTCACATCTTTTTGGTGGCTTATGCCCGTACAGCTGGTCTTGCTCCAATGCTTAGAATATGTGCTTTCGCATTCTAAAAACTAATTTATGTACATCACTAATTATTAAGCATCCTGAGAGACTCAGTACAAAGGATACAGACTGACAGACATGGAAACTGATGTAATCTTTACATCTGAACAGGGGCCTTGGAGGTCAAGCTGAGCAGACTACTCAAACAGCACTGGGAGGTTCATGTCTCTTGGGTCTGTCAATCTGTCCCCTGATGTATGAGCATCACATCTCCTGATATGAACATCATTTCATGCCTTAAATAGGTCATTTCTGTTAGCCACAGAACAATGTCCTGTATGGTTCTGTGCATTTGTTAAAAGCCATACTGTCCTGTGTTCCTGCAGATTATTAGCTAATTATACTTGCTAGGTGAAACAGTAATTACCATGGGATCTGCCTAAACATGTACTATACAGCTATTAAAATATAAAGTCAGCAGAGGCCACTTTGAGCTCCAAATTTGTGAGCAAGATCATTCTTTAATACATTATGGTAGTGAGGGGTAAGCCATTATAATCTTGACAGGTTTTGAAGGTTTCATCCACACTCTTACCTCATTAAGACAGAGCTCTGTATCTGCAGATTCATTGGATTTCCGCTTCTTCTGTGCCTATGGACAAATACAAAATTCATTCCCTGTACAATTTATGCATACATCAACACAAAACAATTAGATAAATTCGCATGGGTTGTCATTCTCCTACAATTTTGACAGTGATTTGCACATGATTAGCAAATAAACTGCCCAAATGTAACTGCATGTTTTCCAATAACATCCACATTCTGATCTGGATTTACAGTAAAACCTGAGTCAGCTAAGGGTACCTAGTAATTACAGTGATGAGTGCCATCAACTGCAGAGAACATGTTCTGTTCTGTGGCCCCTTAGAAACGGTGATGGGTATTCATGAGAAGAAATGAAAAATGACAGAAATGAAAAATAATATCACTGATTACTATGAAAAAAAAAACTATCACATGCCTTAGTTTTAGGAAAATATACAACAGAGGCGTATTTTATCCTTTGATGACTCTTGTAGTTTCTCCAAGTATCAGTACGAAAATACAAATAGAATCTAATATATCCAATGGCTGCCACAGAATCTCTTTTAGAAAGTTACAAAAAGAACCTTTAATATATTTTAGCATATATACCTGTAAGTCAAATTGAGTTGTTTGTTTACATTCTGTTCACTGGCTATTATACATGGATTAGTATTATTAAATGCAGGAATACTTTAGACGATCAAAAACTAAAAGATTAATCCACTGTATCTACAGTCATGTCTTATGATGAACATCCACCTGTTGCTATCACTGTGTGCTCTTCACACTAACTCAAGTCAAAACCATTTCTGGTGGCAGCATCATACACAATAAAAGTAATAGTGTGTACTGTGTCTGGCATCATAAGGTGTTTAATATTTCCACTACTCAGGTTAACATGACTGGGCTGGGAGTTTTCTGCTTTTCTACAACAGCAATAGCAAACCTCATGGTGCTGAAGACAGTTTCAATAAATGGTGCTGTGGTTGATTTAAGTACTTCAGTGATTCTCAATATCCTATCTTTCTTCTTATATTCCAGAAACATAAACAGCTCTTTTCTATAGCAGCTACTAATGTTAAATGTACATTCAGATCTTATAACAGAAGATTTGAATTTACACACTGAAACTACTGACTGCACTGAGCACGTCTGTCACTTCTACATGGAAGTTTTGTTAGACTTGAAATTTATTTCCTGAAAAAAACGAGGGCCTGAACCTCACTATGTTGCACCCATTTTACACTGCAGAATCCAACCGGTTTTGGCAGAGATGCCCTAGACTGAAGCTGATGTGAAGAAGTGCTGAGCATTCTGATTTCATACCCTCAAAAAATTCAGTTCCACTCTGATATCCATTGGTGCTGCCTGTGGATACAAAATAGTCTTTGACCTAATTACTGGTTTTAGAATCTAAATGAAGGAAGTGAACTTCTCATTAGGAAGCACATTCTCTGCTTTTCATGACACTTTCTTATTTATAAATAAACATATCAGAGGCAACCAAAACATCTGGGATAGCTATAGTAAGAATGCATACCGTATGTATGTTGGTAGTTTTCATGTATATGAAAAAATAATAGTTAATTAATAAACACCCTCTGTGGAATCTCTCTCTTACATACTCTTTCTTCTAATTAGTACTGCTAACATGGCTATGGTAAGCACAAATTTAACTATCTAAATGGAAAAAGAAATGCCTGGAAGTAAATTTGCAAGAAGAAGCAGCAACATGGTGAAGGGTTCCTGCCATGTTTGCGGTGGTGGTGGTATTCATGCAGGTTAGGAAACTTATTTTGATGGCAACTGGGTAGATTTCGGTTCCTAAATGTCTGGATCCAAGGAGATATGCGAATGGGAAATGGCATTTTAGTCCAAATTTTCTTATAGCCTAACCATCCATGCTACATTGAATTGGAACGTAAGACTTCAGATGAGGCCTCAGGTTCAAGTTTCAGATGTTGACAGCGTAATCTGTAAGAATCATACAAGCTTAGTATTTGTTACTGTGTCATTCAGAGCTATATTTCCTAGTCCACACGAGCATCTGTCTGTTGGAAACACTGTGCTTTGCTGCTTACACCAGCTGTGGATCCATAAGACTGTGATAACTACAAGTCTACCCTTGCTAGCTGGTCTCAACACCAAAGTTAGAATTTATGCTCTTTCTGTACTGTTTTTCTCCAATGAGAAAAGAGGAAAATATCATTATTTTGTCTATATGCAGTAAAGTCTTCCTTCATTCAGCTCGATAAACAAGAGAGTGTAGCAGCTAAAACATACTTACCTTTGAGAACACTATTTTAAGGGTAAGATCAACAGCTAGAAATGAAATCAACATTAAAAAAAAAAAAAGCTTTTCAGTCATTTTGATCAATATTCCCTAGCTTTCATATGGAAGGTAACAATTCTCTGTATCCATACACTTATCCTAGTTATTCTAGCATCAACAACACTTATTCACATGCATCCCCTATTATAAAGTCCTCCTTTCTTCAAACTGAAAAGTAATTTTAATCATCAGGCAGGCTTTTCTCTTATCAAAACAGAAAGGACAATAACTTCCATTTAAAAATACAGAAAAAAAAGCAACCTCTTCTGACAGGGGAAAGGTGAAGGGAAAGAAAAACCTATCAGTTTGAGGATGAGATGAGACATTATATGCCAAGTTTCAAATTGGAAGAGTACATTTTTACTGTTGAGTTATAAACCTGTAAAACGGGTTATAATGGAAATGCTGGCATAGGCTACACTCCTAGAATACAACAGTGTATCACTAAATCACAAGTAATGGAAAAAAAACCCTAACCCCTATGTGTTGAAGAAAGTGCTATAGAAAGTGTATGTCCTTTAATTACAACCTAAGGGCAAAATTCTTCCTGCCCTACTCTTGGACAGAAACAACTCTACGTGTAGGAGAACCACTGTATTTGTGCTGCAGCAAGTGAACACCTTATCAGAGGCAAAAAATCAGGCCTTGGGGGTTAAGCTTGACAGCCTTGGTGAAAACAACACCCAGACTGGGAGACATGCATTTGAATTATGAAGGATATCCTCAGCCACCAGGTATTTAACTTATAAAATCTTCCATTACCAAATTATATGATAGAAATGTGTGCCCATCATGTGCAACTGCAGACAAGTCTGACAGGGAATATCTATGCCATCAACAAATTTGGGAAATGAGAGTTGTTCATTATGCAAAATGTCAAGCATTCACTGCCAACCCTATCTCAGGTATCCGACATGCCTAACATGCAGGCAAGCAGGTACTTTTAAATGTTCTAGAACTACCTAAATTCCACAGGAGTAAAACAGCACACACAAATGGCTAAGAAGTCTGTATTCAAATATATATTTTAAAATTTTAATTAAAAGCTCTTATCTGGTGACAAAAAGATCTGTGGAAATTTTGTCATTAAAAAAAAAACGAAGTAGGGCTGGGCTGATAAAAATATTACTTAGAAAATGGTGAAAGAAAAGCAGCTTAAAATAACTGGTGAAACATATGGAAAGAGGTGTTTTCTGCTGAGGTAAAATAGCATTTACTAATGACATACGCTCAGCTGTGACATGCCTCTGACTGTAAACCAAAGTTATGTAAAACGGGTTGAAATTCACCCTGGCTTTGCAGGCAACTAGAAGTCAGTACTGTGGGCTACTCTGACAGAGCTGCCCCCATACTGCCAACAACCTTGTGCTCATTTAAGCTTTTACATTCTGTAAAAATGAACACCTGCTTTTTAGAGAATCTTATCACTGTGGTAGCAAAAGCAACAGCTGATATTTAGAGATAATCATGTTCATGCACCTCCTGATGAGCTTCAGTATCCTGTACATTAGTCAAACAAGCCTTGTTTTTTGGTCTTCATAACCTTTGGCGTTTAATATTCAAACTGAAGTGCTGGATTTCGTCAAGGGCTGCTAAAGAAACTAACCACATGCCCAGAAAACAAAAAATTCTCATGACTGGAAGCAAAATTTAACTTATTTCATTCCTAGAAAGAAAGGAAATCCAGGTAGTGGTTTTCTAAAAGGAGAAAGGAATATTGCTTAGAGATATTTCTCGTCCAGACACAGGACTTTGCAGACTGCCATGTTTCCTCTAATCCAAATGTCTCTTAGAGGAGTTCATGATATGTCTTTGTTCAGGCACACCCTAACCTAGTCTTCTCTTGTCCTGCACCTCATAACCACCATAAGATTCTGCCAAACCTAGTAACTCCCTACTTCCCATCCCCCAAATCCCTCTACCCCCATCCTTTGCAGACACTGTAGCGCTGGATTTATTCCCAGAAATGCTATCTTCCAATTATGCACCCAGCTTCTATAAATCATAGCACTACATGGTTAATAAATGCATTAAACACTGCAGCAGTATCTCACCAGGAGTCAGGACACACATTACTTATGGCTTGTCATCCAGCAGTATTTTTATACACCCACTCCAGCATGTGTTATCTATGTCACTCGCAGCAAGGAAAAGGTCTGAGTGGGGATGGTTCCAAACAGAGGTGTGCTTTAACTTGGACAGAGGGAAGGAGAAGCACATAAAGTGAAATAAATGCATTGGACCTGAATGCAAACAGGCACAGGGTGAGCATCCAAACTCAGAAACCAGTCTCTTCCTCTCAGCTAAACACTCTGGGCCTTCTGTGCGTTATTGGATGTATTGCTTAGACATGCCAGTGAGAGACAAAAAAAGTATCACTATGACAGACACCTGTTATGTCAGTTGTTTTTTTCAGCTAATTTAAATGATTGTGCCTTTGTCTTCTCCTGAGATGTCTGGTTAGTTATGCCCATACTAACATCTTTCTGAAGAAGAGGGACAAATCTCCTAGTATACATCCTTCAAATGACCATGCTTCTGAAGTAGCTATAACAAATGAGGGTGCTCGCTCTTTTTCTTCTTTTCTTGTGTTCATTAGAGAGATTTACTATGCATCCAACCTGTTTTTCTAACAGCAAGACACAAACAATAATACAGACTGTAAAAATGCAATCAGTTTAACCCTTCTGCTCTCACTAAGTGATCAGTGCATCTATCACAATTATCAATAGTTTTTCTTATTAGCACCATAGTACTATGGCATACTAGAGTATAAATTACTTTCAAGGGGGGGGATAAAGTGTGGGTCAGAGGCCCGGGCCACTAGAATAAGGATCCAATTCAGCACAGAGCCATTTTGAAACCCGTACTGTACAGCCAGGGTGCAAAAATATTTAAGCTCTAAAACCAATCAGCTTTGCACAAACCTATAAAAAAGAAGTCAGGTCTTTTTTAATGCTGCTTGATTGTTTGGGTTTTTTTTCTGCTGAATCAGCCCTGAAGTTGCAAGCTTGGGGCATGAAATTATCGGTCACCATAGTGCACAAAAGCACTGCTGCACAGGGCAGCAAGGATCTTTTATACACAAGTGTTATCAAGATGCTGCTGGCACTAGTCCCCAAAGCTAGGTAGATATCACCCAGCACACTAAGAATCAAATCACAAGTTTTTCAGCTGGGAAATATTAAATAAAGGAAACCAATTGTCCCTTTGTGCCCAAATACACGCTAGGGAAACACACAGTTTTATAGGCTGCAGTACAGTGCGAGGAATATCAGCCAGTCCCTTCAGATCCCATCACCTCCCAGCCCTCAGCTCCTGTTCCCCATAGCTTTGTACCTGTCTTAAAATCACAGTTTGTTCCTGTTCTCCTACAACAGGTCTTGTCTGGCTTTCCCTGGCCTGGGCAGGGTGGTAGAGCCCAGGCCATCCCAAGCACTGCAGGACAACCCGTCTGCCTTCGGGCCCAGCCACTCTCCAGTTTGCCAGTTCATCCAGAAATCATGGGTCAGGCCCCATCCAAAACCAGCAAACAGCTGCTCAGCTGTGCAGTGTCAGATCTACCTAGCCCACCTTTACACAGCTCCAGCTTTCTTAACAGAACACAGCTGCGTACAAAAAGCCCCCTTATCCCTCAACATTAGTAGATTCTTGATGGTTTTGAGTACTTCAGCATCAGAAACAAGGGATAGAGGGCAACCTCAAAGCAGGGAGGTTTGTTTTCTGGTCAGGAAGGGGAAAAAAGGATGGTGACTCTCCTGAGAACATTTCTAAGCATGTATTCAGGAGGAAAGGAGATTGAAAAGTCTTTACCTCAGAGCAGGCATGAGGAATCCTCTGGGACAAGGGGCTGGGACACAAGTACACCCCTGTTCTACTAAAGCCAGCTTTCCAATGAGGGACCACTACCCAGTTTCTTCTGGACAGGGCCACATGGCTGGGAATGGTGTCTCTTCCCCAGGCCACTGGGTAACTATGGATCAAATCAGTTTTGGTCTAAAAGGTGTCCAATGCAGACACTTGAGTCTCTTGATAGTTGTAGATAGACATCACTTTAGAAATAAGAGAAACAGGCCTATTAGTTGATAAAGTTCAATACAGGTAGAGGAAAACCTCCTCCCTCCAACCTCTTGCATCTTAGAATTATGAGAAAATTTGATTGGGAGGGTGAGGTGAGGGCGCTGAGAGTAATCCTCCCAAAATGAGAAGAAACAAGTGTGGAAAGAAGGAGAGTTGACCTGGATCATATGAACTATTGCTGGATCATATGAATTATTGCTGGACCATTCCCAGATCCTAATGTTAGTAAAGATGAGACACAATTAAGCCCCATCTCTCAATGCACTTATATGGCTGGGACAAAACAGCACAAGAACTGCCTAACTGTGATCTTTCCAGGTTTTATAAAAAACAGATCCTATCAGAAACACCAAACTGATCAAACAGCTTACAAGGACCAGACACAGAGATCTTCAAATATTTATTTCAAGCAATTAGTCTCCCAGTGAGCACAGCACAAAATATGACACCCAGCCAAGACAACTGAACTGACTGACTTACCTTTCATGGCAGTACAGTAACTTGCTAACAATGTTGTTTTCATGTTCAGCCATTTATTTATTTTATTTTTTTTTCTGAGTAAAATGAATTTCTATAGTCCTAGATTCTTGCTTCCTATTTTTAGGAGATATTATGCAATTCTCCTAATATGGTCTTTTTATGGATTTGCCTCAAGCAAATATTTTTTGCATTAAAAAGGAAAGAGGAGAAAACAGAATACTAAAAAGCACAGACAGAGTAAGTTTTGTTAGATTAATATCTCAATGGCTTAGGCTGCCTAGGGGTTTTTTTGTTTGTTTTTTTGTTTTTTTTCTTCTCTAGTTGTAAAACAGAGCAGCCATGTAGTCCAAAGTTTAGTTGTTTGGGATTTTATCATTAAACCCCATCTCCCTAGAGATTCACCACAGCTATCAACCCAGTACCATACACAGCAGTTACAGGTAGCACCTGGCTGCTGTGCACCAAACAGCATCTAATGAAACGCAGCATGAACATGAACTCAGAACCATCCCAGTTAAAAAACATACTCAGTTTTTAATTTTGAACCAAGGTAAGCCATTGAAGCACTACAGACCCCACTACACTTCCCCAGGCTGCAGTATGTGCCCTTGCGTGTCCAAATATGCAAACAAAGTTGTTCTGTTTGGCAGCAGGCAAAGTACCCACCTCCCCTATTAGACTGGGCTACGTGGTGCACTGGAGTGTGGTGTAAGCACTCCTGAGCAGCTGTCAGCCATGGCTACTCGGGGACTAAAAGCAGCTCAGCCAGAACACCACAGGCCTGCATTGCACTAATGAGCCTTGAAAAGAGGCACCATGCTAATACAGCTCCAGTGTCCCTACACCACATCCCACCCCTCCAGGTGTGCCACAGCTGCAGGGTGGCTGTGATGTGCTGCTCTGTGTGAGGCAGGGATGCTGTAGGCAAGTTCTCCTTCACACTGAGCAGATGACAGGGTGGTGTGGGGCTGGGACTCTGCTCAGAACAACTTAGGAGCCTCCCAAGTTGAAAGCAAAGAATGCTCCGTATGGATGCTCACCACTTCCGTCAGCCTCATGAGGCATCCAGCTCTGAGCTGTCAGTAGGTGGAAGGGATTAAGGAAACAAGGTCACAGATTGCCTCTGCATGCAGGCAGCAGGACCAGGGGTGGTGTCCTCTGGTTCTGCAGCTGGAAGGAAAGATCAGGCAAGCTTATTTGAACACCAGTCTGCATGGGGCCTTGAGCGTTCAGCATTACAGGAAGCTTCCACTTGTGCTATGCCAACCTTAAGCAAGTGATATTATTGCTGGTCTCTTGAGCACTGTGTTCACTCCTACACTCTAAAAGGGAAGAGAATGGTCATGAACATCTGCTTTTGGTTAAGTGACTAAAAATGTTCAAGATTTTTCACTAACCATATGTGTATCTGTGTTGTGAGTACTGGCATGGTTACACACAGAAAGAAAACACAAAAAGCCTTAAAAGGGTTTTAAAAACACTTCAGATAACAAGCAACTTTGCTGCAATTACAGGGAGCTAAAAGCAAAGGCTGCAGATATTGAAGTAACCTTACACAGAAAGGTAGAAGAAACTGGGCACTTAGATGAGCCCTCATCACACAGCTATGCCCTCCCCTCCTCAGTGTTTATACATTTCAAGCCAAATTTCCTTATTAATTTCCTTACATTTGCAGTTACGTGGCTATGCCTGTACCTGAACCCCATTAAATCATGATATTTAGAGACTTTTTTTTTTATTTTAAAGCAATTCAATCTTCAAGAGCTGTGATTTGGATTAATTGGTGACTGGTAATTAATTTCTGGCACAATCTGCTCTCCAGAAGTGCCACTGAAATAAAAATTTAAAGCATTTTCTCTCTGCTCCTCTAATCCTGTAGCTGAATTCTGCAGGTGTACAGATTTATCCTCAGAACTGGCAGGGCTGAAATTTTACTGAACTTGCTGCAGTACTTGCCTCAATATGCATGTTTCTTTCCAGCACTGAAAATAGCATTCAGGACAAAAATGTTGAAGAGATTTTATTTTAAATACTGCAATCAAATTTACTGAGGTAAGGCTATAAGGCGAGGTTACAGCATACTGTGGTTCTGACAGGCAGTTGTTGCCCAAGAATTCTGTTGGAGCCATAGACATAACATGAAAACTTCACCTAAATAGTTAATATTTTGGCAAAGTTCAAAGTCTCTGAACATAGGATTTTTTTTAATGTGAAATGTAAGGCAATTTCAACTTCAAGCATAGCTGCTAGATGTGTCTATAATAATCTATTTTCATTAGAGTACATGCTTTTATACTTTTGCGGAAATATTTTAAAATTCACTTAGTATTCCTAGTTAATAAATTCTGACAGCATTTTAGTTTCTAAAAGTAAATTAATACAATACAATTTTGATCACTGGCATTTTATTTTCTACAACAAGCATATGTTTCAACAGACATAAGTCCTGACTGGAAAATAAAACACATCCAGTTGGTCTTGTCCACAGATCTCCATTAGCTAAGCTAGACCTTGGTTTGTTCTGCCAGCTTTCTAGACTTTATTAAAAGACCCTTGCAGTATGGATTTTAAAACTCAATACTTGAGAGAGACTTTGATGTAACATCCTGCACTCATTCTTCTCTTCTGAAGTGAGTGAAGAAAAGAAAAATCATCCCTTCTCAAAAATACTGGGAGTGAATTCTCACACTAATTCTCTTTAATGGGCTACACTATAGTGAACTATACTTTTTTTAGTGGATGATATCACAGCCACCTTCCCCATACCCATTATTTACACATGGACGATGCTCTCATGCACAACAGTTAAACTGTAGCTAATGAAGCTATTCAGATAAGCAGAGAAATTTCAGAAAAGTCTGCAGAATCATGACCTTATTAGAAAGGTGCCTTAGTCTTTACTGCCCTGATCCCACTACACCAAGGGGAATTCTTCCACTGGCAGGCAGCAGCAAGTGAAAATGAAAAAACTTCCTAATATCATCTGCATATATGGCCTCAAACCCGAGTTTAGCAAGAAGTACTGTTTTCCATCACTGAAACAATTTCTTAGACACAAAAAAATATTGTGTGTTAGATGTTTAACAATTATAATCCCATTAAAACATAGATGAGCCTATAATAACCAGATTATGCAAATAATTATCAGATTATGCAAAATTGTATTTACAGGATATGATCTTCGTTTCTTTTTTCACCACAAAAAAATCATTCACAGGACAGAAGGCTTACATTTAGATTTACATTTAATAAGCTAGAAAATACACATAGGCAAATGCTAATAATGCAAGTGACAGAGATCAACAGGATCACTTTGGGTATATTTTGTAAGGTTTCAATACTAAACTGGAAAGAGCTTCTGAAGATTTATTGTGACCAGTTTGCCTACTTTTTTAAGTATTCTGGTGTGGCAGACCGGTTAGTTCAGGGGATTACTGATGGGATATACAGCCTTATATTCCAAGGTAGCTAATTTAATCTAGCTCAGGTCAATACTGACAACTATTCTGTAGTATTTTTGAAATGAGGAGGCAGTTCTGGAGCACTTACTCTCTTAAGAGAACAGATTCAATGCACAAAAGTGGCACTAATTTGCACCTCAGGCAGTGCACTTCATCAAAGAGACTGAAGAACTAATGGGATATAGGGTTATAATATCACAAAGCACTCAGGGTGTTTCCCCATGCTCATTTCCTTTTCTGTGAGATGAGCTGCTCTGTAAGAAAGGACAGTTCTCCTACATGCTCAGATTTTTCCAATGCCATTGCAAACCCTACAAAAAATTGTGAAGGTGCCCTAAGCTACCAAATTTTAACATCCTTCAGTGAGACTCAAGAGAGAGTTAAGACTAGAAGGTTTCACCTAGAAAAACATTTTGAGAGTGTTATCTGGATAGAATCTTGATTGATGATGGTTGGCAGCAAATGTTTCCCTGAGTGCATAACAGTTTTATTAATAGTTCTGGACTGAGCTGAGGCAAGTAGAAAGCAGACCAACTGAGGGGTATTTTCTGTGATCTACCTACTCAGATGTATCTAATACTTGCAAGCATCAGCTTTGTCTTACTAACAGGTTTCAGTGTCAATATGTTGTCATCAAGTTTCCAGGAAGGAAGCATTTAAAAAAAAAAAAAAAATCTGGGTGTGCATTGCCTACAGTAACAATATGGTTTCATGTGTTACCCCTACTGCCAGACCCGTGGGTGGAAAGTCAGGACTAAGATGGTGTTACTAGGAGGAGGATTAAGTATAATGCAGGCTGTGTCTACTGTATGTTAACATATATATATAGTATGCATATGTTATATGCTGCCTGTTAACACACAGGCTGCATGGCTACACCAGCACTGATACTGCACTAGAGTACTGAGATGCACCAGTGAGAAGTGAATTTAATGGGTTTAAGAGATACCATGTTCAGTGGCCAAGATGGGATTAGCCTCTCTAGCATTTGAGCACAGCATCCTTAAAAGGGATTGGGGATATCACTATGCTGCTCACACTCAGTGACCACTTGAACAGCACAGGACATCACATTTCTGATATGCTGTGCATGGATGAACGTAATTGCACTACAACAGGCTTTGTACATAACAAAGGGCAGCAGATGATGAATGAGGACTTGCAGAGCATATATGAGCAGATGCGCCTCGCTGGCTTGGAGAGTATTTGGAGCTGCAGCTTTGCCAGTTGCTCTCTTTAAATGTTCATGAAACAACAGAGTCCAGTTCCCTGTTGCACTCACATGAGCCAACAGGACTTGTATTTTAGGGTACATCCCTGTGAGGTGGACCTAGGATGACAAGTTCAGCTCCCAAAAAAGCAGAGCTCTATCACTGAGGGCACTTAGCAAAGAGCTGTGCTGCTACTAAACACAACACTGTATCTGAGCCATCAGCCTGAAGGTGAAAAGCCTCTGCCTAATTAATGATTCATAAGTATGCTCATTAAGCTGTTCTCTGGGTGTGCTTTTTATCTGAACATTTTCTGTTCTGCCTGTAACAAGCGAATTTCTCATCTGCAAATAACCATGACTGAATCCTTAGGAATAATCAGGAAATCTTAGACAAAAGTAATAGGGGTTAGGCCAACTCTTGATGAGAGCACAATTGTGCAAATAGTTCTAAGAATTTGTCAAACTAATTAACTTCAACATCACTATGGAAAAAGGAACAATTTTTCTTTCTGAACTTGTATTTGACTTCTGAAATTGTATACAGGCGCTTAGTTCCCCGCAGGAACAGATCACTAAATTTTCCCTCAGAACCAAACAATTAGAGGGTATATGTGATCGAAATGTGCAGACTTGCACACTGACAGAGAATTCATTATATAGCTGCCTTCAAGAATTTAACTTGGATACATGCAACTGTTAATGCACTACTTTTTCTAGAGAAGGGCAAACCGCTATAAAAAAAACATGCTAAAATCCTACAAATTTAGTAATTGATCTGCAAAAATTAGGTACTTACAACTGCAGGGAGGTATTTAGATTCAACCTGGAACATACCTCACCTGCTATGTACATAACAAATCTGAATGCACACATTTCAAATCTGAACATTAATTCAGTACATCCAAATCTCTCTGTGCATGTGACAATTCACGTCTAGCTATGAATTTGAGGCAACCTGAGGCTCCTGAAAACGTCAATCTGGAAAAATAAAGTAGTATTGTGTAATGCAGTATTTAGCAAATTACTGCCCTGAATACCTCATTCTGTTTTAAGAAAGACATGAGGGAGGATAATCCTGTAATTCTTTAGGACACATGCTGAGTAAACCTATGGAAAAATATCCTGTGTTCTGCACATCAGTCAGTCTGTTTACTTGTGGCTCACAGAAGGAGCTAAGCATGCAGGAGAGCTTAACCTGAGGTGGGATTACTAGGCCAAAGTCCACTGATTAGAACTACAATTTGGTGTGCAATAGTTAGGCTCTCCTCCAAACTACAGACTAAACCATTTTGAACTATTGATTTTGAAGGCAAGAAACTGAAATGAGTGACAGTGTCTCATGTTCTGGAACTCAACAGCAAGCTGAAAAATGCTGTAGACTAGATAGTTTGAGGGCAACATAGAGATCTATTATTCATGTAAAACAGATGATTAGGAGTTATAGGGATAAAAAGTAAGTAGAAGAGAAAGGGTATGATTTATTTCTAGTATTTGATTACTAATGCACAGTAAAGAATTAAAGTAAAAGGAGCAGACAAGTTAAAAGCAGAACAAAAATATATTTATGTCCCAATGTTCTGTTAACTTTTTTTTTTTTAATTAATAGTATACATTAGCGAGTTTGGTTAAAAGATTGTGTTTCATTTGCTGCCCTATAAACTTAGTTTCACTGCTTGAAAAAATTAGGCATGCTATGGAAAAAGTTCCAAGTTTTAACTCTTCAACAGTATAGTACTTTTGCAGCTATGCTGCCTCCTCACAGAATCACAGAATTGTAGGGGTTGGAAGTGACCTCTGGAGATCATCCAGTCTGAGCCTCTAGACGAAGCAAGTTTGACTAGAGCAGGTTTCCCCAGGATCACATCCAAGTGGGTTTTGAAAGTCTCCAGAGGAGGAGACTCCACATCCTCTCTGGATAGCCTGTTCCAGTGCTCCATCATCTTCAGCATTTCCCAAGTCAAAATGCAGACCTACTCCAGCTTCTTAATTGCATCCCAGTATGGCCACAACTCTCAGCCCCTTCCCCAGTGTAGCTTCCAAGGCAGCCCAGCCAGTGACGGCATAGTGACTCCCGATGGAGTCATATGATGCCATATGGGCTCAACTTCTCTCCTGCTCAGTCTTTAGCAATCTTTTTTAACTCTTGAATCTGCATTTAACCATTACATCATTAGAGGGAATATAGAAAAATGTATACTGATAAATTTTATAATGGAGTCTGTGAGGCAGTTGAGTGGCCAAAGATTACAGAATGGATCTTCAGGAAGAAAGACAAAAAAAAAAAAAAAGGAAAGGACAGATAGGAAAAGGATCTAATAAAGACTAATGGTTAACTGGAAGTGAGGTTTCAGAGATAGTGTAGATATACCAGCAAACCGAGACTAGTAGTCTAACAAGTCATGTCACATAAATAGGCAGAACTAGTCTTGGTGAGCATTTTCAGAAGGGGAACTTTCCGTGGTAAAATAGTGTAAAATAGTGTATTCCTTGAACTTCTATTATTTTCAGGAGAGAGGGTTTCCAAGCGTACAGGAAGGTGTTTAAAAAGCGTCTTCGTGTTTAAAGCTGCTATCTGTGACTGAGTTCAAGAGAATCTCTTTAAAAGCAGTGTGATTTTCTCTGCTGGTACTGGGGAGATATTTAGACCTCCACAGGAAAGGTTACAGCTCTGTGTCAGGGAAAGTAATGTTGCCATGAGACTGCATGTAAGAGGATGAACAAAGCTGCCACATCCACTTCCACAATTGGCATGTTCTGCAAGCTGTGTAAAAGGAGAGAATATAGCGAATACCTTTAGGCCTGTTTTCATCCAGTGGGTAACATCAAATTATCCTTTCTATTTTTCTGAGCACTGGAGTACTCAAATTCATACACCTTCCTCAAAAACTTTAACTCTACTATATCCTTCATAATGATTCAGCTAAAACCAGCAACAAAGCAACCTGAACACCTGAAATGCCTAAGTAATAAACAACTAAACATGTGCAAAAGGCTCCTGAAGCTTGTGAAGAACACTGACTGATAACTGCTCAGGAGCAAACACAATGGGGCAGTGGCTTCTGCCTACTACACAATTCTTCTATTTTTTTAAAAATTATTTTGAACTGAGAATAAATCAGAGAGAACTGTAAGCAAAAGACAGTGAACTGTAGTTGACACTTTGCTGTAGCAGTAGGCAAAATACAATCAACCACTTGTCCTAAAAACCAGCATACAAAATAGATAGCTAATCTATGCAAAGAACCTGTTGACTATTAAAAAGCACAAAAGTGTCCAGAAGTGTCTGCAACAATCAGACTGAAAGAGCCAACACACATGACAGTAAATCAGACAATTATGGTGCAATTTGAATGCAGTAGTGATCCGTGAGTACTTCTCCACCCACTCATATACCAAAGAACTCATAAAAATACCACAGAACAAAGATTTTGGAAAAAGACTTACAGCCCTACTCTAGGATCTGGGATAATCAAACACACTACGTGACTTTCAGAATAAATAAAGGCTATGGGTGGTGACAGCTTCACTGAAGTTAACTGTAACTCATTGAGTTTTTAATGTTTTAAAGTTTTTTTTTTCATTATAAGCCTGTGGAATAGCTAGTATGATGGGATTCTGGTCTATAAGTAAGACTCCTGCAAGCTCTTCCAGTAAAAATAAAAATGTATTAATGATTTCAAGAATTCTATTCTTGTTCTCCATTCCATCAGCATCACTTTTTCCTGCACTTGATTTGCAACAGGGTCAGCCTGCTGGCATAACCACACTTACTTTCACTTGAACAAGTATAAATGGAAGCCAAGTCATGGCTAAAACCTAATATTTGCTAACAGCACACATTATGACTTAAACAAAGCACTTTATCAAGTCTCATAAACGCACAATATATTGTGAACTATACTTCCAAAGACAATATGATTAAACATCTACAATCACAATACAATGACCTAGAATTTTTATTAGTAGTAACTATGCCTTAAAATCAAATTATAACACTATGTTCCATTTCATGGCTGTTTTTTTCCAGGCTACAACAAGCTATCTGTTCTAAAAGGAAAATACAAGATAGACTAGCTATTTGACTGAGAACAAAAGTTGGCTGACATTAGGAATACCTTTTATATGATGAAGAACCACAAAGTAATAGAGTGGACTATGAATAGTTTGATTTGGCTTATCTGATCTGATCCGATTTTCTGATTCCAGTTTATTCTAGCACTTTGTATCTTTCCTGAGTATTCCTATAAGAGGATACTGATGTGAAACATAGAAACAACTGTGGCTTAAGGGAACACTGCAAATGCTACATCTGTTTTTAGTAGTAGTAATGTGCAAAATTCTGAGGATAACACCTATAATCTGCCCATTGAAATTTCCATTTTCTGTCAAGGTGTATAGTACATTTTAATAAAGTTGTATTTTTGTAAGTCATTAAATTGGTTTTTAGTAACCTCATACTCGTTTTCAATTGAACAATTATTAAACTATAAAACAAAATTGCACGATTCCTAAAACTGTAGTCTGGAGTTTTACAGTCTGCTATAAAGTGCTGTATTATTATAATACACTAAAGATGCTCAGACTATTTTTTTTTTTTAAATGAACTGTAAAATATTTTATCATTGATGAAATAATTCTAAAGTGTTATGCTCTCCAGCAGTATACACGTACAGTATTTTGGTAGAATGAAAAGCATGCAAATAAAAACCCCCTATAATTTAAAATACAATTCTAATACGCAAAATAAAACATCTTGTCACCTTTCAGTAACAGAAGTTTATTACATCTGACCTCCAACATTAAAAATGTTTCACCAGAGTACTGATGATTAAATATAAGGTCCAGTCTTACAGAGAGCTCTACATGTCAAAGAGATGGAACGTTAACTAGTGTACATCTGTGTAGCTCTGATGATAAAAAGAGACACGCTGGCTTATACTGTCTGAGAGTTTTAGCCTGTATTTTGCTCCACAAACCATGACAGATCTTGCAAGGGGGTTCAATGTTCCACAAAGTTCAACCAAGGCTGGTATATGAGAACAATTTTCTACTGACTACTGATGGCTGATGTCTCACAGCAACGCTCACACTAATATGAGATATCTGAGCCTATAGGGCATGATACCTGGCTACATCCTCAAACTGCTCCTCTGATGTTCAAAAGAGAGGCAAAAGACTTTCTGTACTTAGAAATAAATCAGCTGTATTAATCAGACCTTTAACTTAAGCAGGATTTCTACAAGCTTGAAAATGACGCATCCTGTGTAGTCTGGAAATTCTTTGGCAAAGATGGTGAAGAACCCAAGTGCAGCTTTGCTCCAAGTGGGAGCAGTTTCCATGCTCGTACCATTAGTACATATGTATGTATATGTTCATTGCAAAGCAGCCTTTTGCCACTGAACTCCACTGTTTGCATAGTAATGCAGGCAACATTGAACACCAAGATTGTCAAACAGACTGAAAACCCAAACCATGTCCCTTGCTCATGGTGACTTGACCTTCTCTCCTTCTGTCTGAAAGGTGCATTAAAGGAATACAGAGAATTTTATACACGTACACTTTTTGAAGTGTCACTCCAGCATGGTGCCGAAGCAAACAAGGATTAACTTTACTGAAATCAATGTCAATGGAATCGATGGACAAAGATGTCTCCATTTTGGTAAAACAGAATTTTGTTCAGCGCTCTGCAGCTTAAAAGTATAAGACTGAAGACTGAACATTGGATTTCCCCCTACCCCCCTTTTTTTTTTTAATTTTTTTAAATTTTGCTCTAGGCAGAATATTGAGAGTTTTATATTCCTGACTATCTTTTGCTCCCAGAATACAATTTTCTATGTAGTTGCAATACCTGGAGGAAGAGGTTCCAAGTAGAACTTCTCCAGAGGGACAAAGAGGGCAGGGCATTTGAAAGCATAGTGCTTGTTTTTCACAAAATGAAAAAGAAACAGAAAGACCACAGGCTCTGTGATGGGATAGGGGAAAGAGGGTGCCAGTTCCATGGGCGAGTTAGTACTAGTGCTCAGGGGATAAATCAAGCTCCTTTTGTCTCTATTCCAGAGTACCATCTGAGCAGTCTTCCTGTCTCCTCATTAGCAACACACCTACATGCTGCCCATGTTTCCTGCTTCTGTTCACCCACCACCCGATTGCCAGCCTATGAAGCTCCACACCTGCTGCGTCTTGATCCTCAGAACACCACACTGAAGCTTTTAACCCTCTCCAAACACCTATACGATGCTTTATAATAATAATAGCTAGCACACAGGAAGCTACATTAAATAATTACAGACAGTACTTCAAACACCAGATGAGCTGATCCTCATACAGCGCTCAGTATCTGCAACAGATAGATCCACAAGTGAAAAGCACCATCATTTACAGCCTCTGAGTCATGTTTAAGCCCTGGTCTCCTCTGAGAACTGTGAGCCCTGTCTCCTGTTATTGTTCTAAGACTCACCATAATAGAGGCTTTTTAAACTCCCAAGTTTAGGTGGAACTATGTGAATTTGTGGGAGAACAGCTTACAGTATGACCCATGTTTGTTCTAAACACTCACTAATCTTACATGGAAATAGAAAGGATCAACATATTTAAGCATCTTGATTTCTCTTTTCCTCCTTGTTCCCCACCAAATGTTTGAGTTTTTTAATTCCTACCTCATAATTTTTTTACACATTGCTGCTGAGAGTACAAAGACATTCACATACTGGAGCCAACAGAAAGGTACTTGCCTTCAGTCTGAAGGGCCTTGAATCTCAATTATGTGTCCACAGCTTAACCTTCTTCCAAAGCACAAAACCCTTAAATTGCCTCTGAATGCTGAACTAAGGTTAACTACAGCAAGACATTTATACTAAATGTGGGAAAACAAAGTACAGAATTAGTAGCGAGGTGATAGATTTCAAAGCATAAATTTAGACTTAAACTTCCTTAACCATTTTGACTTCTCTAATTTTTGCCTCGTGCAAAATGTCCTCTATAATATCTTAGCAAACCCAATATGAAAGCCTTATTTTTTTATTCATCTCTGCTGATCACATAGTATCATAGTAACAACTGGTCTAATCTAGTCTGAACTATTATTTGAAGTTTATTTCAGTATAATCTTTCAGTACTGTGCATCTCTCCCCAGTGCAGAAGTAGTGTTTTTCTTGAAGAATACATAGTTTGAGTACACATCTAAACTCATTCTTTTGCCCCTTTCAAATAATCTGACATGACGGTCCAAGCAGTGCTGATAGGACATGAGACTGAAAGACCATAACCATTTTCTGACTGGAATACTGAACACCAATTACCATTGAGAATGAAGGATAAACAAACATGGCAGTTAAACAGAAAACGCCAGAGTGAAGCTATCAGAAAAAAAGATAGGGATGGCAATTTCTTAGTAAAATAAGGCTGTGTAAAAAGCACACTGTTGGCATTTGTCTTCCTTTTTTTCACAATATTTTACAAATAATTTTCATGTGGTGCTCAGGATGCCTTGCAAGGTGTCAAGCACCTCAAAAAATATATGAATTTAGCCTTATAAACAACTAACCACTGCTTACTCTTTCGTGAACTTTGTTAGAAGACAGGTTCATAGAAGAGGTTACAGGATGCTTGACAAAGTTAAGCACCTTTTCTATTTAGCGATAAAAAAAGGAGCATATTACACAAATCCAGGCGTAAGTAAATATAAACAAAGCATATATCAGAAATCAACATTTCTCTGTATCAATTTGAACTAACAAAATACCATCATAATAAAAGAACTGTAAATTCTTGTAGCAATGGTAAATGGAAATGAAGAACAATTTCTAAACAGCATCATTTAAACAAAAATTATTTAGAAGTCCGAACCTTGAACAAGTATTAGAAATAAATACAGAGTACAGGTAAAGAAAGTGTATCTCATATTTTCTTTAAGCACTCACAAGCTTTCCAATTCCCACATTTGCATGTCTGCTGGAGAACATGGCACAGCAACAAGACCAGTAGTGTATTCTTGCCTTTCATACAGCCATTCTGAACCAGTCAGAAAAAAATGTATCAAAATTTGCTCAACCAGTGACACTCCTGGCAGATTAGGTTAGTGACCTGTATTATACAACCCCAGGAGGTTAGTATTTGTTCATTTCTATGGCCATTTATACTAATCAATCACTTCTTGATCTTTCTTCCCTTACTGTATTTATTTCTATGGCAATTTATACTGATCAATCACTTCCTGCTCTTTCTTCCTTCCCTGTATTTTAAAACCCACTAACTAGGATATGCAGCCTTGTAGCATCTCAGTGATCACTTCCTTATCCCCTTTCTGCCATTGTCTTTTTGTGCTGAGACTAATGCTTTTAATTCTACTTTTCACAGTGTTTAGGCTACATTGCCTTTTTGAAACCTTTCAGCTCAGCTGCTAAGTGTATAACAAAGCCCTTCAGATTGCTTTTAGTCACACTAGTTCATGTTTTCAAAACACTACAAAGGCATATTTTTCATAGGAGGAGAGCCCTGGAATGATTACACTTCTCCAAGTGTGATAGGAGTGCCTCCAGTTCTTTTGTAAGATTTGCATTGAGGTTTCAGTCTCACATGCAAAGTGGCACCATACTGTCCAATAAAAACATGTTTCTTTTTTATAAAAAGTGTGGGCTTGTTTTGGCTCTATTCGCTAGTTATTTTTTGAAAAACGCATTAAAATATAAGAGTTTTTTCTTTGTGTTTCTAATCTGACACAAGGAAGTAAGTGGGCACCAGAATGTTGTACTTCACAAAGAGAGAAGTGCTTGATTCACGTAACTTCAGTGACCTTTCAGTGCACACTTATCTATAGTTTCTACAATCCAGCAGAGATCATTTATTTAAAGGAAGCTGTTTTCCCTACAGACCTTTACTTCTTGTGTCAAGAATACCAGATGTACACTTGAAGTCATAACATAGCTTTAAACCAGTGCTGATAAACTAATGTGGAATGTGAATTCAAAATGCCAGAGTAACACGATTAAGGACAGGGAAGAATTTTATTCATTTTCAAAACAGTGAAACAGCTATGCAGGCTTGAGGAACATCTGCAAACCAAACTGGGTCCAATGGGATTTGTGATCACTTGCTGTTTCTTCAGTTCATTACTTATCATGTGTACTTTGGTAGCATCTGGAGGTCTTAATCTATAGGGGACTGTACAAGCAATGAAGGAAAATGTGATCTCTCCCATAAAACAACTTTTCAATATAACGTGATGTGAATTAATAATACCCCATCAAGGTCCTGCTTTAAGCACAAGATATTCCAAGTTTCAGGTTTAAAAGGTTATGCTTCTTTTTAGCATATTCTGTTTGGTCAAATGACTGCTCCATACAGACATACATGCTTACATATCTCACTCTTATCAATTACTTACAAAGCTTAACTAATAATGAATGCACAGATATGGAAAACAGAATTAAAACAGAAGGACCTAAACTTAACTCTACCTAAAATTATCCCCATATTTTTTTGTGTCTCTGTAATGCCTCCCAAAAATGTTGTTTTATACAAAATTTGCCAAGGCAAAATAGATGGAGAAACTAGAAAGGTATGAAGATACCTTATGAGGGTATGAGAGTGGTGCAGGAAAAGTTAAGAGGCAAAATACATTTCCAAGGGATACAAACTGTGCATTTTAGGGAATATGGAAACTCTGATAAAGTTTAATATGAAGAATACAAAATTAATTTTTTATAAGTAAGTCAAACGTGAATGCTGCAAGTGTGGAAGAGTTTGGGAATCCAAGGAAAAAAAGTATCTTAATACCAGATGAGACCTTAAAACTTGGACACTTTCATTTATGTCACATAGCAATTTTCCTTCTGTAAAGATAAAAATAAACAGGCTAAGCTGATCTCTCCCTGACCTAATTTTGCATTTAAAACACCAGAAATGTTTATAACCCCAGATTCTAATCTAGCCTAAGGATGTTTTCAGCTTATATTTCCTGTTACCTCTTTCCTGCCTTGATTTTGCAGTTGGCTTCTGCTTAAGTTCCTCAAACTTTACAAGAGCTGCATATACTGCTTTCAGCAAATGATGAGCCTCTTTAAATCCAGAATCAATGACATACCATGAATAGCCCAACTGAAGTGTCAAGAAAATCACTACAGGCACTGGTCAAAACTGTATCACAACTTTGACCCCAGTTCAGGAAGGCACCTGATTCAAAGCAGCTTCTATCTTTGTCCAGCTTCTTCACCATGTAGTTTGTAGCACCACATATTCTCTAATATTCAGACCTACTCAGCCAAAACCCCTCTCTTTTTAGTAAGTTTACTGCAAATTATGTAAGGAAGAAGGCAGCAGGAATTGCTAGCCGACACCGAGTTCCCTCTGAATTTGGATTACCCAGGGGATTAATTTAATCTGACATATCCTGGCAGAGTTTGGAGAATACCACACTCATATCCAAACCGGTGGTAACAAATTAAATACTATGTCCTGTTTCTGAGTCAGAGAGGCAATAAAATCCACTTTGAAATATGCATGTTTCTGATTTAAAATAAGGGTGTCTGATATTTTACAATGTATCTGGCTTGTAACTACCATTTGGGAATAAACATATTCCAATGTAAGCAGGCATCTCTTCAAGCAGCAGGAGACTACTCTGTACACATATCTATGAAAAACTTGCATTTATGCACTGCAACGAGTCCAAGACTTTCTTACCTGCAGGTTTGCACATGCTGGTGAATCGTTGTGGGTGGGAATTTCATTGTTGGTGGTCTCTGAACCTGTGTTTTTAAGTCTGGAAGCTGTTGTAGTTGTGGCTGTAGTGGTCTGTACTGGTAAGATTGGCTGCCACACATTCACATCAGTCCCATTGCCGAAGGCCTGAATTGCATTTTCTGTGAAAATAAATTACAGGCAATTTTCTATTTCTAAATAAATGGTAGAAAGCAGAACTGGGTTTTTAATCATCATCATTGTCATTATTATTCTACTGAAAATGTGTATTTATAGACGCTCAATTTGTATGCTAACAAATGTGTCTTAATTTTTAACATATCAGAAACATGAACTGAGGGCATGAGGTCACGTAATTATCCGGTGCAGCCTCTTCTTTGTAATGTTCCCAGTAATTCTTGACGGAAGCTCTAGGACTTATTGTAATCATATTTGTTAACATTCAAAAGCTTAAAAAATTTACTTTCAAGATTTAAAATACAATTTGAATGCTATGTCCTAATTTAGGCAGGTGATGTTACACAGCAAACTGAAAAGAGAAAGCAGACAAAATATTAATTTATTTCTACAGCTTGTCATAAAACCTATATGCCTATAACTACAAAATAGCTTAACTAAGACAATCTTTTCCTTACAGTTTTCAATCAAAATCTGCATAATTAGGTGAGGGAAGCATGCTTAAACTAAAACTTTAGGATATAAAAGTTAAAAAGCTTATCACAGTTTCATGGGATTAAAGAGTATGTTTATGGCAAGAGTAAATTGGTTGGGTTTTTTTATAAACAAACAGAAAACCAGTTTTTAATCAGGTCTTTGGGGATTCAGCATGGATTTAGGGATTTCTTATTTCACATTCTTTGTACAAGAAATCAAACAATTTCACTGGGGACTAATATGTGGAAGTTATTAATATTTCTTCTCAGTGGTATTCCTTGCCTCATAAAATAATTTACATTTAATTCTTATCTGAAAAAGATGTATTTTATTCTGATACTAATTCTTAGAACACTAACATGCAAAGAAGAGAATTTGTAAAAGGCACCGCAGTCAGCTGGGTTGATGGAGACAAACTGGGAAGAGTGGAATGATATTTTTCTTAGGTTTACCTGAATAAGATAATATATAAATTGGTATTTTTCTATGGTTTCCTAAATTATCAGTAACTCTTTGTTTCCATTATTGCAAGGATCACAGAAATACATGCAATCTTTCCAGTTTTCTAAGTAAAAGTGATCTTTACAATTAATCTTCTTTATTTCATACTATCATACTTGATAAACTTAAATAGTCCCTTCCATCTTGAGATATTCTACAATGCTATGACAGAATCACAGAATGGTTTGGGTTGGAAGAGACCTTTTAAAGGTCATTTTGTCCAAATCCCCTGCAGTGAGTAGGAACATATTCAACTAGAACAGGTTGCTCAGAGCTCAGTTCAAACTGACCTGGAATGTTTCCAGGGATGGGGCATCTACCACCTCTCTGGGCAACCTGGGCCAGTATTTCACCACCCTCAGTGTAAAAAATTTCTTCCTTATACCTAGTCTAAATCTACCTTCTTTTAGATTAAAATCATCACCCCTTGTCACAACAGGCCCTGCTAAAAAGATTGTCCCCGTCTTTCTTATAAGACCTCTTTAACCACAGAAAGGTCACAACAAGGTCTCCCTGGGGGCTTCTTTCAGGCTAAACAACCCCAACTCTCTCAGTCTTTCCCCATAGGAGGGGTATTCCATCCCTCCTCATATTTTCATAATATTTCAAACCTGTAAATAATATTTTAAATTTTCATACATATTTCAAACATATTTCAAAAGCCATAATAACTGTAAGGAAGTGATTCAAGGTGCTTCTAACTTATCTAGTAAAGGTCCTTTCAATAACTTCTATTAAGCAACTTTCTGCTTTATGTTTTTTCTGGCACTTCACAATTCTTTTTACTGTAGTATAAAGCAGGTGTGAATAAATCCTTTGAGTAAATAGGTAGATATATCTGAATGCCATTTAGTTCTCTAGAAATTCTGGAGTATATAAATGGACGTTAGGGCATTCACTTTTACAGTAGCTAAAATAGAGGCTTAAAATGGATTTCCAGAATTGAAGATTGGTCAAACCCTAACTGGAGAGGCAGCAATTAAGGCCATCGTAACATTACTAATAAACTTGCATCTTCTAATAAAGAGGATAAAAGTACAAGCAAGGTAATACATAGCCCCAGATTTCATGGTGGAATGTATTTTATTTGGGGCCTATTAATTTGGAGATTTAGATTTTTAAAGCTTTTGAGATTGGATCAGTTTCACAGTGCTGGTATAAAGCTGTATTCTCTAGAACAATGCTGAGATGACAAAACACTTTGTCCAATATATGTGAAAGGAAAGCAATGTAATGTTTGTCTTTATCTGGACTAGTTATTAAAATGGACTGGAATTTTCACAACCACCTTTTGAAATCAAAACTTCCATTCTGGTTTCAACTTCACATTTGTTACAAAAGGCTTTTCAACTCTAGAGTGGATTTTCTAGGCAAGTGCATACAGAGATGCAAGACCAGGTTCCAAGGTGTGCATGTGGGACATGGTAAACTTCATATCTCAGCTCCACATTAGGCACAGTATGAATGTGACCCTGGATCTCCTGATTTTTGAGCCCCCTGGCCATCAGGACACAGTCTCAGTCATTCCATTTTGCATAAATAACCAAACAGATTTTTTAAATTAATTTTTAAGTTGGGTTTTCCATATCTGCTGTAAATGCCCCACATCACTGGTTTATTTTCCAATTTGAAGGAGAAGTACACTTTAGCAAAACAGATTAGCAAGAAATTCCTACTTTCATCTCATTGTGGAAAAGAATTTTGTTTAGTCTAAAAAATGTGTGAGGGATATTAATCTCATCCAATAAACAAATGACATTTTCTCTAGGCATTGGAAGGCCTATTAATGACAATAACAATAGAAAATTTTCCCACTCTTTGTGAGAGAAAAATCTTTGTATTAAACCAGAAACATCTTTAATTTCATGAAGACATCTCTTACAGCTAGGATGGCTATAATTTGTCTCACAGTAACCCCTAATGTCTTTTATTTGTCTTCATTAATGGTTTTATACCGATAGCAAAAGAAAGGACAAAGGATCACTCTGTCTTTATGTTCTGAAAGGAAACTGTAACATTCGAGCAATTAACGCATTCACAAATGAATAGAATCTGACTTATTACAGCATATATAAATGACAGCCCCACTAGGTTAGAAGAAGGTCTGATGCTATACTGTTAATTTTTACCCAACCATAGTCTGAATGGTTATCTGGGTTTGATTTTTTTTTTGTTACATAATCCCAAGTAATTAATTCATTCTTAATAAACAGTGTATCAAACAGCAACTCAAGTCATTCACTTTTTGTCCACAAAGCTCCTCATGCCTTTCCAACAATGCTGTCTGTTGAGAAGCTGCCAATGGAGATTTTTCAGATCTGATACTAAAATACAGACTGAACCTTGCAGCAGCAGTAGCCTAACTATCTGGGCTGGATGGGACACTCTGGATCATTGAGTTCATTTGCTATTTTTGAAAAATCAACAATATATGCTTCTTTTCATAAATTGATGAAATATGACTTTTAAAACCGGCAAGAAATTTTTACCCTCAAAACTCCTACAGGAAGCCTATTTCTTAACTTTAGTCTGACGGTTAAAATTTTTCCAGTTTTGACCCAAATACATATGGCTGATATCTCCCTTTTTGATCTTGTGCCAACATTGTCCTCTAGGTTAAGTAATTCTCTTGCCTCCCTAGGCTTGCCCCTCTAATGTAATTTCAGAGGACAATCACATATCCTTTCAACTTCTGTTCTGCTAGGCTAGGGAAGCCAAGCTCTTTTGGTCTCCTCATTTATCTGAAATTAAAACTCTGATGCACACTCCACATCATCCAATTATGCTGCTCCAGGCAGACAGGAAATTTGAAAAGAGAACCTGCCAAAATTGACTCCAATGAACCATTCTGAAATTTGTAATAGTCACTAATTTGGAAGTGAGTTTGACTGGAAAAAAAAAATCAATAATTTAAAAAAATCTCCTCAATAGATACCAACCAGCCTTCTGTTAAAACCAAGTATCTGAGATCAAGTAGCATAAGAAACCTGAAGCTTGGCTATAAATTGCAAGCACAATCCAATTTATACTTACCTACAGCAAATCCTTCATATCAGAAACTACATGGCTTTTCTTACATGAAGTTCTGAAATTATACAGAAACCCCTCAGGTGTTGTAATTTTTAGGTACAGATGCTGCCTGGCTGTTAGGGTCCAAATACGATTGGTGTTGTAAATATATTTCTATATGATACAACTTTGTTATTTGATTTTATTTTCCAAGAGCTTCTCATGCATGCAATTTTGGCCATAAACCTTAGTATCAGGCATATTTGCTCGTTTGTTAAATTCTTACATGTACAGCAGAACTACGCTTACAAAGTGCAAAGAGATGGCTTTGATGTACCATGAGATACTTAAACAGTAAAGAAATTCCAGAAAACACGCTAAAACACATTGAAGACATCTAATTTTGTACTCACTAAGGCATGTATTGTCCTGGAAGAAATTGAGAAATTTCAGGCATTCATCTATGTCGTTGCCGCTGTTGCTGCAGTCACACCATGGGGCAACACTGAGACTGTTTGAGTCTATGTAGTTTGGTGTCATCACTGTGCCTGTTAACAAAGAGCGAAGTACAGTATTGTGAGCCACTTCTGAACTGAAATATTCTTTCTAGACTGAGAAGGTAGCAAACAGCACTTGGTAAATCATGTATTCAGAGCTGGATTCACAATGCAGAGCCACGGCTGGGCTCTATCATCCAGACCTGGCAGTCCCTGGCAGTCCCTCTGCCCTTTGACGCCCAGTCCTGTGCCGTACTGCACACCTTTGGTTATTCGAACACAACCACTTCAGGGACTGTAAAATGACTCACACAGTAAAGACCCGTTCCTTTCTTCCAAAAAGTTTTATATTGCATTCCCACAGAGCTGCATCAGCAGAATTGACAAGTGAAAAACTGAGGTGCAGGGGAGGGATGGATTGGGAGAAAGTGGGAATCTCTTCAAAGGGCTTTACCAAAAAAATCAAACCAAAGTGGACCTGTGCTCTTAGAGTTGCGCTCTGAAAATCCAGGTTTTATTCCCTCACGTGTTTTCTTATTTTCGTTCTAGCTGCAAATTAATGACTGAAACTAGACACCTAAACCTGAGCTTCCTCCTTGAGTCTGCAGACAGCTTGAAAAAAACATTTCTGAAGCACGTGAGCAAGGAGAATGCTAGCTATGCTCAAAGGAGCCCTAATAGGTCTTGGGGGAGTGTTAACCCCATGGTGCTCATTAGGGATCTGCCAACAGTGGGGGTTATGCAGGTGAACAAAACAAAAATAAAACCAGCATGCTAAAACAGTACAGTAGATTCTTTGCAGGTAATAAATTACTACTAATCTTGCTGGATCACTACATTTTTAGTACAGTGATTGCTTCCTAAACGTTGTCAACAACTTGAAACCACAGGTTCATCCTATCTCTGTTACAAATTCTTGGGTAAATGTTCTTGACATTTATATGTCAAATCAAGGTTGCTAAGAATTAAATGAAACCAAAGAATGTATTTTGTGTCTTAAAAGATACATAGGAACTGTTCAACAGTCATCTGAATCAGGCAACAGTTACATGACCAGCACGTAGTCAAACAAGTAGTTTTATTGAAGTGGTTGCCCCAGTAGGTCAGAGATTTCAAATTTCCCTAAGGATTGAGAGGTTTGAACGTTTATTCTATTTCTCTGACCAAACAGGAAAAATTAAATTAAAATGGACAGGTATTCCAGACTTGTAGGGATGAAAGCTGCTTCAGGAAACACTTTTCCTTACTTAGTAATTTACAGTTTTAGGACAGGCTATATATCATGAGGAAATGTGATCACATCTCCTGAAAACTGACATCAAAGTAGTCATTGGGAAAACAGAATAGATGAAGGATAAATATTAGCTAACCAAAGCGTACAATAGTAGAAAAAAACTGGTCCATAGGGCTGGGGTCCAAGAGTCTGCAATAACACACAGGAAAGGGCTAACAAGCAGCAAGCTAAAAAAAAGAACATTGGAAATAACACAAGTCACAGAATGACGTCAAATAGTCTTTCAGTCACCAGGCAGCACTGGGAACTGAACAAATCAACAGCAAACAGCTTCATACATGACATGGGAGACAAAGGAGAACAGATATCAAGGGCTGGCCTGAAAAAGGCAACAATGTATGTGAAAATTAATGCAGTCCCACTGCCAAAATCACAAAAAGTGATCATCTTGGTTTTGGTTGTTCTTAAATTAGAATGCAACCCCTACCTTTATCTACTTCCAGCTTTTAACATATAGTTTCAGTAATAATTGCTCAAATGCGACATGAGATTAACACATGAGTAAATAGCACAGTTAAAAATTTATGAAACAGAGGTAGAAAATTTAGTAAAATAGGCAAATATCATTTGCATCGTTAATGAAAACTTGATAGTGGATAAATAAGAAGAGGAATGATGATAAATTAAAATAAACCAAATTAAAATATCTGTCCATTATCTGTTGATGATTCAGTGCACTATTTCAACCATGTGACATGATCTGAAAAGAAAGCAAAAGAAAATGAAAATCAAGAGGATTTTGCAAATGGAAAGAAAACAGTAGGCTTCAAAATAAGTAGTAATAATATATTAATTTTATTTTTTTTTATAAAAAGCTAAGTAGCAAATACTTAGTGAAGGGTTAAAAACCCAAAAAGGTGTTAAGGAAATTAAAATGGTCACCAAGGTACAACTTTCTTATCAGAAAGTGTTAATAAAGTAATTAAAATGGGTGAAGACAAGGGCTAAACGTGTAACAGATATTAAGGTAACATTAAAGTTGATGAATACAGACAGACAGGACAACGAATGTGTAGACACAGCACACAAACTGTACATCCAGCAAAAACAGAGTGGCTGAAAGAGCAGCTAGTAGAAAATCAGTCTGTCATTTAAACCTGGGGGCAGATGTGAACCCAAGTGGATTATATGCTTGGTTTCCTGGGGTGGATTTTCTTCTTTTCCCTGCAATGTGTGTGTGCCTTCCCCTTCCCCACCCCCGCTGGCTGGCATCTTGGGAATTCTGCTGAAGGGCACTAACGGATCAGAGAAACCATGGTGGTTGGCAGTAACATAGGACGTGCTTGGGTTTCTCTGCTCTGTGTATCAAATAATTCTGTGACAGTCTCCATACTAGGCAGTCAGGTCTCCATATTTTAGGCAAAAGCAGAATTGACCTGAAACAGCCAAGAGGTTGCTCAAATTAGGGTCAGTTAGGAATGAAGAGGTGGATGATGAGGCCAGAAGGAGGGGCATAAGACTGAAGTTCCTTTGGCCCAAAGCAACTCCAGCTTATTCACACAAACTCTCATGGAATTCCTGGGAATCCCAGGGAAATTAGATGGATTTTACTGAAGACAAGGGAAAATGTGTCAGAAAATGAATGCTAAACCAGGTCTTGAAGTCAGCAGATAGGGCAATACCCAACCAATGTGGAAGTGCAGATGGCTTAACTAAGCTGTAACCAAAGCACTGAATCTCAAACAAAGCTATCTCCAGTCTTACACTACATTTAATAATTTTTATATCTCTCCTTTTAAAAAAAAAATAAAATTAATTTATCCCTATTACCACATAAAGAAGTCTAAAGCAGTGCATCAAGATTTTTAAAATTCCTGTAAAATATCCCTATCTTTAAAATTTTATATATAGAACACCCTGAAGGAAGCCTTAAAGCCCCCTTATATAGACTGTTCTCCATCTAACCAGTAAAGGATTTCACACAAAACCTGTGCCTGACTCTATTTCCACTTATGTCATTCATTTCAGGTGGGATTCCACTAATTTCATGAAGTCTCATTTACATCACTGTATATGACAGCAGAATCACATTGAATGTAGCTTCTGTAGAGAATCCCCAGCTTCCTGAACAACCTCTGTGGAGGTGTGATTTTTGTTACATTTAAAGAAATGGCTAAATGAAATAATATTTTAGTTTAATGAACAATATCTTATCTTAATTAAAACACCTGGAGATCCTGAGGCTTGGAAGAATGAGTGGATCAGTAACAGCTTCTTACTCACACACTCTCTCTTCTTCCTGTGTTTTATACATATTAAGCAGACTTTTGAAAGATTGTACCTCTGACTTCTGCCTTACCATCTTGCAGATTTGATGGTCTTCACATAATTTACTCCAGTTTTGTATCAGCTTGGTATCAGAAGCAGGAAGTTACTGTTTCAGCAGATTAAAGTTTTGTTTTGGAAATTTTCTTGGTATATCAGAAGTACTATGAATAAGTAGAAACTCTTGTAACACTAGTCAGTTCCTATCTTTTTCATTGCATCTAGGGGCTAGCAGGAAAGAAGAAAATTTTATTTTTCCCTTTGAAAATTAGATCTCCTTTTGATTTCAGCACCTTAGGGATCCATTCCACATTTCTGATGTGTGACACTGCTTTGCAGCATGGTCTTCCACAATAACATAAAACCACCTGACTATAGGAACTGTGTCATCCTTGGGGTTAAAGTGAAAAATTAAACCAACAAAACTGTCAGCAAAATTCACTAGGTCCACCAAGAAATTCTTGGCAGCTCTTACCCAGAAGTATCTATTAGTAACTGTTACTCTTTGCCAGCAGCTAGACTTCTTAATTTCATTGACTAGATCAGACTTCAGGGCTTTTCAATTCTTCATTTTAGAGTCAAATGACATTCTGTCATAACTGTTCATATGTTGTACCCTTTGCATACTGTCTTCATCTCTTAAGTTGTAGAAGCATATCCTTTGAAACCATCACATCTTATTTTACCAGTTGCCACATGGATTTACCTCACTTGTTAGCTGCTAAAGTAATAAGAATGATAACAATAAGAGAGTGAATATAGCTTTCAGTCATTTTTTAGCAAACCCAATCTATTTCAGAAGTATTTCATTTTGGACATTATCTCCAGAGACATTTATTTAACAGCAGGATTTGCTTCAGGGCCTCAGCTGGGACCTTCATGCCCAACAGAAGGGGATATTATTGCATCGCAGCAGGTGCAGGCTGTAAGCTTAAAACATCTTATCTAGTGGCATTTAAAATTTGTTTGTTTCAGAGTTTTGACATTCACTTATTCTTTATTGGCCAGCCATGGTATTTCTACAAGTTCACCTTCTGGAGTTGATCTCTGTCTTTCAGGAATCAAATACTGTGTGTGGTATATGGAACTTGGCCTGCATAAAGGCACTCTTGTACCTGCTGGCAGTTAGGAAGATGACAGCAAACAACATTAATTATGATGGAGAAGGAAGAGGATTTAGAAGATAAATTTGGTCTCAGTTCACCTCCATTAACAGACATCTCTGAAAACATGGACAGAAAACAGACAAAACATCATCATGGAAAGAATAGCAGCCAGAAGTGAAACAAGGCTGGTCTGGTTATTGTGCCATTCCTCAAATGTCCTGCAGACTTTCCCTGAAGACCAAGAGGTATTTACCCAACCTCATGATGCCAGCTGTAAAATCAACCAAACTGCAGTTTCCTTTGTTCTTTTTTACTTTCAATTTCATGGTCCTGTCCAAATTTAGCCATCTTAATTAGCTTTACCTTGTAAGCTTGAATGTATTTCCTATTCAAGCACCTTTCTCTCCTTAATTTCTTTGCAATGTACAGATTTACACCAGGAAACTGTGTAGGGTAAAACAGGGCCAATACACTTAGGTGGAGAATTTTGCCTGGTATCATATTGTACAGTATAACATCCTGCAGTTTTTATTTCATGTGGGCCTTCACAATACAGTTTGAGTGTTTCTTTTAGACCAAGCAAGCCCCCACCATTCTTACCAATAAGCCCCGAGTAGGCGAGGAGGCAGTCAGCATAGTTCTCCTTCAGACAGCTACTAACAGAGCGTGACTCAGGTTGGCAGTTGGTGAAGAAATCTGCAAGGCGAGATCTGCAACATGAAGAAAAATGCCTATCTTTAAAAATCAAGCCTGCAGGCGTTCTTACCTTTTACACTCTTTTTATTCTGGGGCAAGGCTTAATGCTCTTTAACTTAAAACTATATTGGACACATTTCAGCTGAGAGTCTAAGATGCATCTCTTTCCAGAATCCATTTTGAAGTCAGAACAAAAATGTGTAAGAAAACAGCAAAAAGGGACAGAACAACATGGAAATGCCTGCCCTGCCCTTTACCAAAAGAAATGCTCTGCATTTTGATGCCAAAAAAAAAAAAAAAATAAGGACAAAGAGCGATTTTATTGTATGAGCAGTCATTTTGCCTGGGTCTGAACTCTGGAATCTGTTATTCTACAGATCCAGGACACAGTTTCTTCTGTTTTACTGATTACACAAAACTGTATGTTTGTGTTCATAGAGTCCTCTTACTGCATGACTTGAAGCAGGATCTGCCTTGGTACTACCCTGAGTTCCCAGGGAATGGGCTTGCCCCTGCTCTGCTCTGGCCTGCAGAATCAACTGGCTGAACTGGGGTAGTGGGCAGACCAGAGAGAGCATCGTCTCCACAGCCCCCTGCAGCTGTAGTACTGAGAATCTATCTGCTCCTGTAAAATGTGCATTTATCCAAAGTCTACAGTATTGAGCCCAGGGCTGAGAAGATGGGAATGTGTGCTCTGCATTGACTTCTGCTGCTGACTGGCCTTATTATCTTCACTTACTTCAGCTGCCCCATGTCCAAGAGAGGGAGAGCACTGCTTCCTTACAGAAAGTGAGTTAAGACTAGGAGTGAGGCTGTACTGCAATTAACAGATTGCCATTACTTCGGAAAAAAACAAACAAAGGACGAGCAGCCAGGAACTCTTTCGGCTATTTGCACTTAAAGGCCACATAATGCTCCCATTTGGGTCTGTAAAATTTAAGAGGCATCACTAAGATGGGGTCAAGGTCCCACATCCTACAACAAGTCTAGTGCCTTCACTTAGACTTGTAAACTTTGAGCAGGGACTTTTGTTCATTTACAAAGTGTCATTTAGATCTTTATCTCCTAAAAAAAGATTATTAACCTCCCTACTTCGGATCTTTTCTTGTGTGAAAAAGGGATGAAAATGTTTTTTTGCATATAACAACTCCCAGTGATGTTACAGGATCAGGTGCTTAATCTTTTCAAAGCCTTCTCAAGCTCACAGTAGTATAATCTATGCATTTTCAGCACTGCCCTAGCATTATGTAGCTTCTGCAATATAAATGCTCTTTTTTAGTTTTGCAAGGAAAACACAAAAGTAAGCAGAAACAAGTGATTTGCAAGTGATTTACTTTATTTGTTTACATGCTCCAGAGACTATTTATCTTTGTTTGCTTTATTGTTTTACTTATCTCAGAATAGGATTGGATGTACACCACTAATTGGCCTGAAACTAGTGATGGGCAAACTTCAAAGGTTCATAGGCTTAGTTTAAGAAAGCATCCTATAAATAGATTGTATGCAATCTGTACCTGAATTTATCTGAGCTATTCTCATGACCTCCTTTTAGTTCCATCCCTCACTAACTGTACTGACACCAGCAAATCCACAGTCACCTTCAAACCACAGTCAACAGCAAGGCTTTCACTCCTTCCCTTCCCAAATTTAACCATCTAATTGTGAGATGGGCATCTGTACCCTGTTGCCAGTAACAGCTTTAAATAGTCAAGCTTTCTCCTGATTCTTTAAAACATATATATGTCTACATAAATTTCTAAATTTCCATAAACACTCTACTCTGCTCGTGAATATATACAGTACCTACCAGGGATAGGCTGAGAAGAAAGAGATTCCAAGATATGGGAAGAAATAGACAGCAGCACCATGAAGATAATCTGGACAAGGAAACCCTAAGCTACTGCAGTAACTCCTCTCCCTGTCAATAATTAAGATAGTGGCTCGGACTCAGCCTTCTGAGCAATTTGGAAAAAAAGAGAGTTGACAGCTTGCAGAGTTTTTACTAATTCTACTAATACATGGATGAAGTCTGTTTTAGAACAGAAGATATTACAACTATCTAGTATGAAAAACCTTTGCCATGGTAGAAAGACCAAGCCTGCTCTATGTGCAATATTTTTGCATTTATTAAACAAAGTAGCTCCTCAGATTTAAATTTCATTATGTGGCCAACAATAAATCTTTTTGGAGATGCAATTATGTGATCAGGATCTTGATAATCCTGAAAGCATTTCTTGCAATCATTTCATCATTCTTAAATGTCCAGTTCTCCCATAGATTATTAGGTGCATTGGTCCAGAGATCATTTAATACATTCCTCTTCTCTAAACGTTTTTAAGGACTGATAACTATGCAATAACACCAGTCGTTTACTACCCAGCCTGCTTAAGGAATGTGTTTGGTGTAAACCCTAAAGGAGAACTAAAAATTGCTCTGCTCGTCCCTTTTGCATACTGCTTGATTTCTATGTTAATTTCTGAAGAACTTTTGTGATCATAAAAGGTAATGATCTGACAATGTTGCACATTTAAGTTTTCAGAAGCCAAATATAGCTCAGATAGCCCTGGTCCGAGCATTATCGGACATCATCATACACCTCCTCCCTAGTGAGTCATCCAGACTTTGCACTACAAAGTTCTCACTCTCTCCTGAGCTGTTACCTACATCTGATATTTATGTGGATTCATTTCCAGTGGAGATAAAATCAAGACCAACAAATAAAAACAGGGACAGGCCTCCATCTGGCATAAAATAACTCCATTATTTTCATCACAGATCTTCTGATTAACACTCACTGATAATCTGGCCCCAAATATTTCCAGTAGACTGGCACTGATGAAAGTGTGCTCATCAGCAATACCAAAAAAGTGATAACTGCTATTTATCTAGAGAGAGACAAATTAGCCTAATTAGGGGCCACAGCACCATTTATCCTGAAGTATTGCACACAATACTAAGAACTGCTTACGTAAGAGTGACAATCCTTTTAGAGATGCTGAAAACAAGCAATCAGATGATCTTGGCCCTATAAAAATCATGCATACTGTGCTAACCTAGTGTTCCTCCAGCAGGAAGCAGCTTGTAGGTGGAAGCTTGTGGCTAAGTGCCTAATCCAAGACTGAGCAGTTTGCTAACCTAGAGTACAAAGAGAGCTTGCAGTGTGTGTCTTCAAGTGTGCACAATTTCACGTTTTCTGGATAGAGAGATAGGCAGTTTTATATTGTACATAACATGTAGCAGGGCCCGATTTTAAAGGAATTATTTATTTTTCTGTTGAAGAATCACAAATCCTATTTGTGCACAGCACCATTAATGACTTTTTTCCTTTCCCTTGCATAAAAAATAAAGAGAACCACCCAGAAATCTTCTTCCTAGGAAGAAAATTTAAAAAAAAAGCCAAAACCCACAAACAAAAAATCCCAACCAACTGAAAAACAACAACAAAAAAACCTAACACAACAACAACAAAAACTTCTCATTGTATGGCAAAAAAAAAATCCACAAATTAAATGAGTCCTAACTTAGCCCTGGAAAATCTCTTCAAAGTAAATTGCAGATCTTCTGGAAAGCTTACTTTAAATGTTTTGTATACCGTTAACAAAAAAAAAAAAAATAAGAATAATCCTATTGTCAAATTCCAATAAAATCTGCTCAAACAACAGTCTTTTTGAGAAAAGAAAAGAAAAAAAATCCCAAACCTGCTATTCTCTAATGCTTTGCATTAGCACCAGTAAAATCATTTGTAACAGTTAAAAATACAAAGAAAACGAAGTTAATTTGTTTTCCTTTTGATAGTGGTTCTTTAAAATACTCGGCAGGATAAATCAAAACTTCCAAATTTTGCCTACAAATAAGCTTTGTTAACAGCACTATTGTGTTTAATCTGCATATAATATTTGAGGCAATTTAATTTTATATTGGCACAGCCCATTGTGTAGGCAACATTGATTAGGTTTTCCACTGTTTTTTATTCTCAAGGTTTTGTAAAAGTTCTTTGATGCTCTGAAGTTATCTTTGATATTTATCAGTTCTCCATCTTTAAAGCTGGTCAACTCATCTTCATTACTGGTGCAATATTTAAAAGCACGACATAAATGATGAAGCTGCAGAAAATTTCTAAAACAGCATTGTTATTTTGGATCTGGTGTAAATGATGGCCTATGAGAAAGGATTCTACAAGCCAGATGTATGAGTACGCCCAAAGATGTACCCCAGTTCTAGGCTGGAAGGTATTGATTTCTTTTACTCTCTCTGGCTGTATGCATCTTCAGTTGCTGGTACACAGAGGCTGAGCCTTGAAAGAGAGAAATCTCCACTCTTAGCCTTGCCTTTGCTTTGGTGATCTCCAGACCAAGCCAGAGGCTGAACCTGGATCTCCAGGCAGTGCACACACGTGTGCTGTGATGTCCAGGTGAGTGGTTACAAGTGGGTGCTGTTGGTGAGCACAGGGAGCAACGGCTGCTGGCCTCGGCACTCACCTCCGTGGCATCGGGTGAAGCCTGGACGTGCTTGCTGCCACCTCTGTTTACATTGCTGCTTGGGTTCAGGGACCTATTTCTGGTCGACAGCAGTAACATAAAGAGTATGTAAATGCCAAAGCTGAGCGACTGGTGTGCCTACACTAATTAGTCAAAGCTGCTCTGGCGTCTAGACACCATTTGGCAGACACAGTATAGGCACGTAAGGGAAGCGCTGCATCAATATTCAAAACAGAAGAGAAGTATAAATCTGACACTGAAAAAATGCAGACTAAGTCAATGAATATGTGTCACAGTGATAAATGACACCATTATAGAAAAAAAAAAAACAACAAGCCAAAGTACTTGTTCTTCTCTTCTGGGGGTCAAATGCAGTATCCTCCTTTGTAGCTACAAATAGCTTCTGTATAGTTTGGGTGGTGCTATTTCTGCTGGGATGCAATAGCAGCAAAAGGGGTTGGTATGTAGCCAAACTAATGGCTTTGTTGTTGGAGGAGTTTCTAATTTTCTTTTTGTTTCATAAACACACAGTGAGTGAGCAGCAAGAAAAGGAGGCAACATCTACATGAGGAACTTTATCAACCAGGGAGCTGGAAAAACCTCAGAGCAGCTCCATCACAAGCGAGATGACCCTCCCAGCACCTAGTAATATAGCTTTGACCCATTTTTTTTTCATTATAAGACAGTAGAGCTATGTAATACTAATATATGTCCTTAGTTATTTACACATACTATTGAGCACCTGTGAGCAACTATAAATTTTGACAGTTTTTTTAAATAGTCATTTTTACCTATGTTTATTAAATAGCAACTCTGTTATTTCCTCATTTTTTTAGCAAAAAAGGTTAGTTTTCCTTTGCTACCCTCCTTCTCAAACAATGACAGCGTTCAGGACTTGAGGGCACTAGTGTCTCTGCTCTTCCCTGGGGCTTCCCCCACACAGCCTATGGCCCAGGATCCCATTCTACCCAATTCAGGCCCCAGTGTTGCTGTAGGACCTCAGTCGACAGCCACCCAAAGCCCTGCCCTGCCCTGCCTAGCCAGGGTCCCCACTGAGCCAGGTTGATCCATGGGCTGATGTCCCAGCCTGTCCCCAGGCAGGTGCCCAAGTCCTGGGTCTGGCCCCGGCTGCCCCACTCCCTGTCTAGGCTGGTGGGATGAGCTCTGCATGCAAGGTCCTGCCCTGCCTGTCCTAGGGGGATCTCAATGAACCCCAGGCAGCCCTGAGCCCACACTGCACCCTGACATGCAGCTCCACATTTGTACCTTTTGGCAAGTGGGAAGGAAGGGTAAAAAAGTAAAGATCTGATGGCAGATCATTTGGCTCCCAAGACCTGAATATTCAAAGTAGTTTCTCTAATGTAAGCAGATCCAAATCTTTTGCAACACTAGCAGAAATCATTACAAGATCTTGGAGACCAAATACCAGCCACTAACTGAAAGAAGCTATTTTTTTATCTGGTCTTGCTTCTGTTTTGTTATTTTAAATAACTGGCAGCCTAAGCCCACACAAATATTTGATTCTGGATTCAATTTATCTCTAAAAATTATGACTTTCATTTGTAAGTATAATATAGACAATTCCCAATTACATACAGGCATTCTACATGGACTGTGGAATAACTGGATACAGAAACAGCCAGAGACCACACAAGATTCATTCACACGCCTCTTAACATCACAATTTCTTGCTCAGAGGATCAGGCACAGACACGACAATGCACCAAAGCTGAGCACTCACACTCGACCCAAACTGGCCAGCTGTCTGTACCATGTTCCCCACCATATCTGCTAGCACTTTTGTTATCCAGGATTTTGTTTACCACTGGCTTTAGAGACAACTAGTACCCAGAAAACAGGGAGCTATTAGAAAAGCAGTCATCCCAAATGAAAAATACTTCCATCTATGCATATCTATATTTTAAAATTAACTGTACAAACATTCATTCTATTTTCATACTAACAAATGTCTTTTTTTCTAACAAGTGCTCTACATAAACATACCACACACCCATGTTCTATTACTGTAGTCTATACAAAGCAAAATAAAGTCAGTTATATACCATTTTTTCTTAATAGTATCCTTTCCCTTTGCTCATGTCATCTGCTAGAGACCTGTTAGGTCTTTCTAAACAATGTCTACTTCAAAAAAATCAAAAGAACTGAATAAAACACTAATCTCATTGTTTATCAATGCTGCTTAAATCGTCTAAGTAACTCAAGATCATCCTTGAGAATAATTTCAATTTAATATATTGAGTCTCCCTTGGGTTTAAAGAAAACTACTATGCTCAAATCTGATTCTAAAGAAGTATGATTTGTTTGCAGTTGGGTAATATAAATATTTTTATACTACTGGTCTTTAGTGCAATAAAACCAATTATGAAAAATACAGTGCAAATCCTGAGCACAAGGTAATGAAATAAAAAATTAGAACAGTGATTCTCAGATGCAGTGACACAAAACAGAATTTTCTCTTTCTGTTGCAAAAAAAGAAATTACCTCACATCATTTTTGAGAGGCCTGTTTGTATGAACATCTGGAAAGCATTCCACAGGAAATCAAACCTATATTAAATACGTTTTGCGGGGCTCTGTTTCCTTGCATTGACTTTAAGCATGCATAATGTGTTTTTGCCTTCTCAGCTGCAAAGAAAACACTTCTCTGAGAATCTTCTTCAACGTGATAGGCTGAATTGCCAGTCTGTGATTTCCATCAGAGGATGCTGGTAAGGTTTCTATTTAGTCTATCTGTCTCTGTACCAAAGCTCTCCAATAACATAAACAAATCCACTAGCTGCTTTCCAAGTACCTTGAATTTAAATATTTTCATTTTATTTCATTTCCTTTATGCTGTTTAATTTGAAGCTTCTAAATATAAATGACTGTCATGTTTAAAGATGTCCAAGCCTTAGAGTGTCTCTTGATAGCATGCTACTCAGGAAAGAACTTCTGCATTACAGAGAGAGTTGTTCTCACTTCATTAGCTGAGCAGACAGGAGTGTCTTTGAATTACAGGCTGGAAACCTAAGAGAATCATTGTTCCTCTCAAAAAAGCAACCCAAAGAAATTAGTGCCACTGCAAGTCCTTGAGTGTGCCACTGGATGCTTAGGTGTTTATTAACAACTATGTCACGAGTGCACACTGAAAGGATGTCGTTCGAAGTACCTGAGAAAGATGTGCAGGACAAAAATATTCTCTGTAACCACTTGAATGAACTGTAATAGAATACTGCTGGCTCAGGCATGAAACTGATGGGGAGTTTGGAGACAGAAAATAAGAAGTTCAATACAAGATCCCCCTCTACAAGGAAAAGTTTCTGCTGGGAGATGCACTGGATCATCAGGTTTCCTAAGGCTATGTAAGGATTTTTTTTTCATACAAAAATCCCTCAGTGGCACTGTGCTATGCGTGGTGGCATTCCTAAAGGAAACAGCTCCATCTTCCCTTTCAGAGACCTGGCTGATGGAAAGAAAAGGTGCCCAGTGTGTCCTTGCACTCAACCGTGCGGGGTCTTTCAGCAGAAAACCTTTAGCTGAAACTCATCCTGAAGCTCGTCTAAAAACTGTTTTGACTTCAGGAGTAGCACAAACAACCATAAAATCAGAACTACAACAGTAAGAAGCAGATTAGAGTCTCTTTTATACAAAACTTTTTTTTTTTTCCCCCATGCACAAAACAAGAGTCAAACAGCAAGTGGAAAAGTTCTGGCACTAGCAAGTCAAATAGAGCATTGATCTTATTCAATATGTTTTACTTGCTTTTAGAATCTCTATGGATATATAATACTAGTACAAAAAGCACAGAGTTGTAGTATAAGACTAGGAAACAAACTGTTTTTACCAGTTAAAGATGACGGGGCTGTCTTAAGAGTTTTTTTTTTTTTTTTTTTTTCTTCCGAGCATGGCCACTGAGGCTGGGAGCTGACAGCCTGGGCTACATCCAGATGTTTACAGAAGCTGCTCTGAAAGATATTCTCCATTCTGAAGAATATTTTGCAATGCTACATGATGGCCAGTTACTCAGATGTATCTCCAACATTTCACAATGCCTAATTAGAAAAGGGACCATCATAACTGAGAGGAAAATAGCTGTAATTTATGCTTGAATTGCAACAAAAGAAAGTGTACTGAACATTGAAACAATAAAGCCAAGCTTTAATTTAACAGAGGTCTTAGTCCTATGTGCTTTACAATAGGAAAGCTTGCTGTAATGGTTTATAGAATGCATTAGAACAAATATAGTGTAAGCACAATTGTAAGGTCATCTATTAATAACCTTAGGCAAGGGTCACAGTCAGCTTGCACAGAAAATCTATATTCAGCAGTAAACACACACCAGAAAACTTTTTCTGTGTCACTTTTTTTTTTTTCTCTGTGACTTGCATAGGAAACCACCACCACCTCTGCCCAGATCTCTTTACAGATACTGGTACAGTTATATATGGCTTCCACTTAACATTACTCCATCAGCAACATGGTAGTGCTTAAAACATAATGAAAGCAATGCAATTTCTATTCAGTAAACATTAAAATGCTAAAATTTGAAAATATGCATGTGGCTGTCACTTGCTCTGTTGAGAAACAAAGTTTTATTTTTAGTTCCAGTGCTTACATTTTCTTGCAGCTATTTTAATAGATGAACTGCCACCAGAAATATCCTTTCACTGGGGCCTGATGTAGAATGATATAAATAACCTTTACAAAGTCCAGCATAATGGAATGGTAAAATCAGTTGACATTCTTTTAATTAGCACTGCCTGAAGATTTACCTACACAGAACAGGAATAGCCAAATTCATGCCTGGAATAAATCCACTGAAGTCACTGATGTCAGAGGAAGCACACTGGGAATGGACTTGATATAACAGCTCTGTTATTCACATTAAACACACAGCAGCTTCTTGCCTGTAGCATATACATGGTTTAATGTAAATGAGAAACATTTTGATTTATTAAAGAAAATGCTATTTTGTCATATATACATCCTTTCTTCGCCCCAGAAACAGCAAGTTGACCAAATGTGACTGGGTGTATATTAAAAGGGATCAAAATCTTCACTTCACCAGATTTAACAGATTAGTGGGTGGAAACTACTCATGCAAACTGGTGGATGCTAAATGCCTGCTCTCTACAAAAAAATCTTTAAACCAACAATTCAACAAATCAGCGGTAGCAGTACTCTAACTGGAGCCCCATCCAGCAAAGCAATTAAGTGTTTGCTTATCCGTAAGAACATGTGTCACTCCAAATTTAGATCTCTATTAAAGTTTAATGACAAATTTAACTTTCCTGGATTTCACTATTTTTGACTAAGCATTGGTGAAACTCCTTTATTAACATATGTAGCTAATCTTTCCTCCATGATAAATTAAGAAACCAAAATGGGTCACATCTGCCCTGCTGTAACCCCTTTCCTGGCTCATCTTTCTAAGCTGTAGCGTTCTTATCTCCTATATTTTACAGGCAGTTTTCTCACTTAGAATAACAACACAAGTCTTTTCAGACAAAATGACACACAGAGATGAAGGACTACTTTTGGGTGATACAAATGTTCCCGAGTTCTAAGAGCTAAAGTTTACTGGTGGCTCCAAGTACTTCAGTCCACTAAATCCTTTTGGATAAAAAAGGACTGACACAGAAGGCAGCATATCTAAATTTGACCTATAAAACTCTAATCATTTGCATGCAAGGTTATTTTGTGATTGCTCTAGGTTAGCACACATATTTCATTCCCTCTTTCATTTTTTCAACCCTCTAGACAAAAAAATAATGAATATTCAGTGCCATGGATTGTTCTTAAACTTAAAAGTGACCAGAAAGGACTAGCAGGACCTCAGCCACATCGAGGATACTGCCAAAGCTACATCATGCAAAAACAGAAGTCATCTGAATCAAACAGTTCTGACCATGTTGAGGCATAACTTGTTTTACAGATAATGGGCCTAAACTCATTATGCTCCCTTTTCATAACGACTGGGGTTCAGGAATCAGCAGACATTCTAGCTGACTGTAGGGATGATACTTAGAGAGTTTCAAGCTTGCCCAACAAGGGACCTCAGCATAAAGATACTGTCTAGTTACTGCTTCTTGGAGCATAAACCCCCTGAGCATGAGGATCTCTTCGTTGTTAAAGCACAAAGCAATGTGAAAGTTGGGTGCAGGAATAAAGCTGAGCCATTTTTCTAATTACTATGTCCTTGAGTCTTCGCTTCTTTTGAAGGAATGTCAATCATCCAGAAAGCTTTTAATCTGCAAGACCCTCTTAAGCAGAACAGAGAGAGTATAAATGAGGACTGGCCAAGCAGATCCTGGCACTGTAAAATGAGATCCAGCTAGACTTTAAGAGGGACAAAGCAGTCTTGTTTTGCTGGGTGTTTGGATTTTTGGATTCCAGAGGGATTTATGAATATATTTTAAGTAGGAACTTCTTGATTCATTTGGAGTTTTGTTCAGAGGGAAGAAATTTTAAATTACCTTTGTTTGTTTGGGGTGGGAGTGGGGGAGGGGAGGGAGAGTAATACTTTGTCTATTTTACACTGGTAAGAAAATACATCAATGTAATGAATCACGTAAAAGGACTAGAAGGGGAAAAAATAATACAGTATTGCAGCATTTTCTATCTTTACTTTGCCTTGACTTGAAAGGGTTTTTGCTTATTTTGCAGCGACTGCATTAATATTTTTTTCCAGGCTAGCAATTCCCCACACACATACTCCACTACACCATCATGTTGCCGCAGAGCACACCAGCTTCTGTTCCCCATCCCATTTTTTGAATTTTCTGATCTGTGGTCATTCTTCACTATTAATTCATTAAAATTAGTATCTAGGTACTAAAATAATTAATACCTATAGGTTTTTAACTCAAATAAATATAGTACCTCTAGCAATACATACATATATGCATACAGTTGTGTATATAGATATAAAAATCATTCTTCTTCAAATTCAGGCTGTGCTTATAGTTGTGAGGTGAGCTCCTGGCCATGCTGCAGTATATGGGCTGAAAGGTAGCCAAACATTTTTTCCTATCCTACTTGATATTTTGCAGACAAAGGAGCCTTTCTGACATCACAGAGAGAGAGAGAGCAGGGAGGATGTGCAGGTAGCCTGAGCCTGGACTAACCCTAATACACTGCAGACATCTAGTGCAGGGTGAGCCAGGCAGCACACAAGGTTCTTTGTCCACTCCCTGACTCAGCCTCCAAACATACAATATAGGCATAGCCTGCACGGCTCTGGAAATCAAGTGTCCCTGTTTTAATGTCCTTAACAGCACTACAAAAACTATGTTGTTTTGCATACCCACAGCAAAACAATCATCTCAAGGAGCTGCCAGACAGCTTTGAGTGCCAAATAATAAATAAATACCCCAGAGTGTCGCAAATCCAGCTCTGTTACACAGAACTGTAGAATGCTGCTGTGTCCTTCATGAAAATATCCACCAAGTGTCCTTCTCACACGTAAAGCTAGAGCCCATCCGAGATTGCGCAGGCAGGTTTAGTAGCTGGCCAACTGAATTGTAACCAATATAAGCTCCAAAAGGGAGGTAGCACCTGTGTTTTCCCCTCTCATTTTCTGATTACAGAAGGCCACTGGACCATGGCATGAGATCGAGGGAGGAAGAGAACAGCACGCAGAGGAGCAGGTGAGGAGGGGCTGTAATTGGCCATAATGGAGAGAATTCAAATGCATTGGAGAGGCAGTGAAAGTCACTAATGACTGAGAGATCTGGAAAGAGGACATCAAAGGAAACTAAGCAAATGGAAGAGGCATGAGAAAGAAAGCAAGGGAAAAAGTGAGAAAAATGAGAGATTAGTCTAAGGAATAGAAAATTTAAGGAAAAGGGCATATTTCTTCTTCCCCTCTTCCCTCTCCTCCCATACAACCCTTTTGCGTGCTCCTCCCCGCTACCTGTTGTTAATGCTGTAGCTGAAGAAGGCCCCCTCCTAATACAAGGTGCTGGGCTCCACCTCTGCTATAGCAGGACAAAAAATGCTGACTGAACATTTCTAACAGCTCATCACAGACTCGCCTACAGTGCTTAACCACTCTCTCTTCTAGCCAGTCTTATCCCTGAGGGTGCACAGTTTGAAGTCAGGAATGGTTCATGTTGCAGGAACAGCCCAGAAGTCCTATGCAAAGAAACCACTTTTACAGACAGGTACTGGTATAAAGCACTTGTGGTTTTGCACATGCCTTTAGCATGGTAAATCACCATTAGAAATATTCAACAGACTATAAAGAAGGAATATTAATTTCTTGGCAAGTTTCTTATGTTTTCAGGAAATGCAGGAAGCATCTAAGTTTTTGTTCTAACTTTCACTGTGGATGAACTCTTTTAAACACTGTTGAAAATGTTTCCACATCTTCACACTGTGTTCTCATACCTGTAGAAGCAGATGTCTTCCATACAGAACTGAACAGGTGATTGCAACAAAACTGGTCAACAGAATTAACGTTGGTTAAGAGGTAAGAACACACCAATGAAAGCACATTTATAAAGATTTAACTCTCTGAATATACAGTGACAAAAATATCTTTACTATATTTTCAGGGAGACAACCCACTTACTAAAACCTAATAAGACATTTCATTAGAATCATTCAGAAATCCCACAAGTAAAAGTTATTTAAATATATTATGCAGCCTTTTTGTTTGTTTGTTTGGTTTTTTTTGTTTGTTTGTTTTCAGTATCAAGTAGCTGTAGCCAGCAACATGCACTTTTTACAGGACAAAAGGTGGAACATGAAGAACAGTACTTATTTTAGTCCCACAAAAAAAGTCTAAACTGCTGTCTTTTGAAATTAGTCAAGAACCACCTCCTGGCTATTTCATCTTAAAAATGAAGCTCAATGAGTTGACCAAATATTTTGAATACAGTAATTGTGGAGGATGAGAAACGTGCTGTTACTAGATTCTTATATTTACAAAAAATGTCTCATTTTATGCTATTCTTTAGATCTTTGCAGCACATGACTGGATTTATGCTGTTCTTTTAATAAATAATGTGTCTGTATCATTATCATTCTGGTCAGCGTCTTCTGAACATATCCAGGAGACAGAGGAAGTATGCAAATTCAAAACACAGGTTATTGAAAAGACCAAACTAATGATTCACACTTTCATTACTCAAAGAAAATAGTATTTTACATACTGTCAAACGTGATAGTGGCAAAAATGATGCACATTGTTCTGTGTTTACAGCAGAATGATCTTTTTAAAACATTTCTGTCAACTTTCTGAAGTTTAATTTGTAGCTGAAGTGATTAGAACAGGAGGTTCCTCAGAGTCTTGAGCTATTCCAGGACAACATCATTGGTGAAAGTTCTTGACAACCTATTGACTTTCCTTAGAAGCTTTGTTTATATTCAGGATAAAAAAGAGCTCTAATGGCTTCTTTTTATTCTTTGGGGTTTTTTTGGGTTTTTTTTTTTTTTGCTTTTCCTTTCAGTGAGCATTGACAGGCATGCCTGAGAGATTCCAATGGGTTTCAAAGCTGGGTATGGACTGGGATACACGTAGAGGCAGCAGAAAATTGATAATAAAAGTGAACTATTTGGTATTCTGGTGAAGCTGAAAAATTAGGACTGTTTACATAAGTCAGAACTTATTTGCATTTCCTGACATTTCTGGTCTCTTTTTCCCTCAATCGAGAGTTTATGTTATATAACAGAGAGATTAATGAATAAAAAAACAAAACAAAACAGTGTCCTGCCATCTCAGTGGTACCTGCAGTTGGGCCAAATCACTTCCCTGCTCTTAACTCTGTTTCAAAAACAAGATTCAGTGATATATGAATCCAGGACAAAGCTTTTAAAGAGCAGCCAAAACTGAACGTTTCAATACTTGTTTGCACAGGCCCAGTTGATATTTTACATAGAGTATAGGCAGATTCAAATTTTGCATTTCTGAGTAAGGAGCATTCATGAACCATTTGCATGTGTACTTTCAGAAATCCTTTAGAACTGTCCCCCCTGTCTTAACTAGCATTATGAAGAAGCTTTAATAGAGGTAACAGGCATGCAAATAATAGTTTCTAAATCACTCAGTTTCACACTAGGCAGAACATACTCTCAATTTTTTTCTCCCATTTAGATACTCTTTCTGATTCTAAAATGAAACAGAAATTATCAGAGCTAGAATTATTTGCTTACTGACTACCGCTTTTAATTATTCTAAACGTATCTGGAATTACTACTCAGACTGATATTTATCAGTACAAATATTTCACTAGCAGGGAGGAGATCTCCTCCCCTTCCTTTCCTCCCCTGCCCAAGTCCCTGTTTTCCTGCAGGACAAAGGGAACAAATCACATCAACTCCCTCTAAGTGCACAACAAGTCATAGAAACAAAATGTCTTTCACTGTATTATGGATAGGCTGGAATAGTTCTGCTGCTGATTCCTCCTCTCCTTGACAGCAGAGAGGGAAGGTATTAAATACAGTAGCAGTTTAGACAGCCCAGGAGGTATTAACACCTACGTGAGATGACTCTCAACAACGTTTCAAGCTTGGTTTACCTCCAGGCGTAGGACTTAAATGCTGCACTCACTGACTCTGCCCCAGACCCTGCAGGCATTTGCCCTGCAGTTCCCTTGTACCAGTGCTGCCCCTCAGCCCCACAGCCAGGTCTCGCTGAGCCTTGGAAGAGTCCAAACTTTTTAACTTTGGCATTTTAAAGCAACAGAAGACACTGAAGAACCTGTAAAGATATTCATTTTTACCCCATTGCTGGCTGTAGCATAGGGCAACAGAAGCAAAGATTTCACCAAGCTTTCCCCTGCAGCGTTGCAATGAAGAAAGCATAACATCAAACTCGTGAAATCAAATTAAACAAAATGCCATTAAAACTTTAGCTGCTGAGACAACATCCGATCAAAGCAGGCCAAATAAAAACACAGTCATGAGAGAAGTAATGGCATTAATTTAACAAAGTAATTCCCAAACACTACAGCCTGGATAAAAGGAAGAAGTCTTCCTATAAAATCCTCTCTCCCATTTCATTGGCACTGTAACACTGGAAGTTTGCACAGTAAAGATACTGTAACTCTACTAATTAACAGGGCCTGAGTATAGGGGAGGCAATGCATAGAAGCTAAAGGAGTAATGGCACAACATGGAAATGGAAAACAGGAGGTTGTGAGGCTACGTGTATCCAGCTTCCACAGACAGCACTAGAATCAGCTATGAAGGTGCTGAATGCAATGCAACCCATGGACTGAGAACCCCGCTCTGATTTAAATCTGCTCTTATTTGGGTACAGCAGGAAACTGGCTCCAGGTTTCCTCTGGGCCATGCAGGGTAGGGCACTGCTCGACTCCTCACCTCTGAACAACATCGGCACGTCTCAGGTGCTAAAGCTAAACCTGTAGTATCAGCAGTGGAGATCTCATAAACAAACTTCAGAGTAAATATTTTACCAGGCACGTGTAAGTACTTATTAAGATTTATACCTTATCTCCAGTGTCCTTGACATTTTACAATAGTGTTTATTTCCTTGCTTGCTAATTCACAGAATTGGATAATCTACAAGGAATTTACACACTAGAAATGAGGAAGATTCTTGGGCATGACTTCATAAATATGATATTAGCACAACAACATTCTAATACCAAAATACACAATGCTAAGTAGGAATAAAGCATTTCCTAGGGGCAGAGTAGAGCCTGCGTGCCACTGAAAAATGTTGTGTAACAAGAGGAGGGAGCTCAGGGAAGGCGACAGGACCATTCGTCCTGCGAGGCAGCGCCCTGCGCCGGCTCTCCAGGCTGAGCGCACGGAGGGAAGAGGCTGGGAACCAGGTCAGTGAATCAATGACCCTCCAGTTCCATCAACCCAGCATTCTTGTCAGCAGAGGGGAGATAAAACAATTCCAAGGCTAAAACAGCTCTATAAAGAGAGTGGAATCTAGTCTACAAATGTAGACTCCTTTTCCTCTGAGAAAAAAAACATGAATAGTCTGTGTATTTTGACCATTTATAAACTCCACCATGTGGCCTGTATTCACAGTTATTAATGCTCATACATTAAGAATACAATGAAAATAAATCCCATTTTAATTAATAATTCTGTTTTCACTTGGTCACTAATAGGACATAAAAATCATCGTGAGACATAATTTCATAGAGACACCTAAAGAAAAGGTTTCCAACAAAAATCTCTAAAAACTCAACTAGGGGTTTAAAGACTCCATAGTGCAAGGGAGTAGCTGTGAACAGCTCTGGAGAAGGCACACACTGTAACCGGTTGCAGGCTTTTGTTATTCTGCTAAGGATGTCAGAGGTGTTTGCTTTTTTCCCTGACTCATCTTCTTCCCTAGTGGGTATTCTGACCCTTAGTCCTGGCAAATCCAGCAGTACCAAAAAGTTCTCTCTGGTACCTCATTAATCACTCCCTTGCCATGTGCTATCTTACCTGCAGATGTAATTCTTCTTGCAGGATTCTTGTAAATTCAGGCAGTTTGGTTTCTCCCTGTCCTCATATGAACACACAGGAACAATAGTCTGCCGTCTCCTTTCTGTACAGGCTACGTCTCGACAGGAGCAGAAGAGCATCCCGTAGCTGTGCTTTGGGGGAACTTTGTCAAAAAATAGCCGGAGGGCCTTATGACACTTCCGCTTGTTACAGATTTCATTAGACGTGCTGCTGGTGCAGGGGGTTATGTAAGCAGATCTGAACCTCTTGCAGGTATCATTTAGGTTACAAGCTTTTGCTGCATCCAAGCAATTGTTCCCCTTTGAAAGTACTGGCTCCACTAGAAAAAACAACACAACAGCAGTAAGAAATGCGTCACATTTATATTGTGGTTCCATGTTTGTGTTTATGTCACTGTTAATGAGATCCTGATTATATATTGGTTACACACAAAACTTTCAGTGCCAGAAACTGCAACTGGTCCCTATGTTTGTTAGGGTAATGGTTTAACGAGTGAACAAGAGCCCAGGCATGCGTTAGGATCAGAATGCTGGCAAATGGAGGACGACTGCAGCAGGCAGGCTGTACTTCATCTTCTTTGGAGTAGACTTGCAGGACGAATATTGGGTAAGACTTGGCCTCACTAAAAAGCTATTAAAATCACTGGGAAATCAGAAGGGATACATTTGGCCCATTGCACAAGAACCTGGCTCCTAACTCTGGTTTTGCAAAGTCCTGAGTTTGTTTTTTTTTTTTTTTTTCCCCTTGAACAGTGTAAATTACATCCAGTGTCTACACCAGGTAACAACATTTCAATATAGTTCATGTACTCTGTAGAATGTAAAAGCCACATGCCTGTGACTGCAGTTTTTAAGGGATGAAAACAGCCCACCCAGAGAGAAAGGAAAGCAGGTGCAGCCCCATGACTGTGAGCTCCCTAAGGCCACCCACAAGGTCTGTAAGCTCCATGCTTAAAATACACTTTTATAAGATCTATAGATGCCACCTGAACCCTGGAAGTTCTATGAAGTTTACAGGCTTTGAAGAAACTGATGTAGAATTAACAAGTTTCTGTGAAAGAAGCACTTGTTGAAAAGGAGGAGTATCTCTGACACATACACATGCACACGGTACAAGAAGCTATGGAAAAAATTAAACTCAGCTAAAAGTCAAGACTATAATTACACATTTAATTTTGAAATACATTATTCAAAAAATACTAATATTTAATATATGCTTAGCTTGAAAATGAAGGCAACTGGCATTAAAATGCAAAATTCAATTAAGAATAATCATAATGCTGCTTTGGATATTAGGAATGCCAACATCAGAGATCCAAGAAAATACATTAACTTTCCATTACCACAGAATTTTCAAGCTGAAAATAAAAACATTTTGCAAATATCTAAAACTCCACAACAACATCCTGTGGGGAGAGGGGGGGCAAGTGCTGGCCAAAGGTAAAATATCTCAAACAATCTAAAGCTCTTCTTAAAAAAAAGCCATCTTTTTCCTAGATCTTCCAACTTGTCCCAAAACCAAGGCCAGTTTCAACCCAAGGCCCTACTACAACTCAGTGCTGCTCTTCTCCTTACTCTGCCACTTTTCCTCCCATTCCCAGACAGAGCGCATCAACCTTTCATCTTTTTCTATGGCAGGACAAGAGGATGAAGCTTGTCTGACCTGCTGCACTGAGATACTGCAGTTGTCTGAACTGACCCTGGCCAAGGTGGGCCTTGTTGTTAGCATAGACTTCATGTTATACAAATACATCACCTGCTAAAATCCTGTGTACCTTACCTATCTATAAATAACACAATGCATAAGCAGCATTACATTTCTTTTTCACTCTAGCAATATGCTCCATGGATTGGTACATTTAACCTTTGTATATTGAACATTCACACTCCAAGTCCTTCGCAATACCAGCTGCTTGCACAACTGCAACTTTCTGTTTCTTAAATTCACAAATTACAAAATTACAAACGTGCAACATCTGACTATAAAGTAACAGAGCCAAGCATTTCTTATAATAGCAGCTTACCACAGTTTAAGCAACACCAGATGAAGAAGGGATATCCAGAAACAACCCTCTCATAAAATTGTAACATTTTTATATAAAAAGTTGTTATACATTAGCATACAACTGTAATCTTAACTATGAACTCTCAAAGTTGGGTTTTCTTAATACACTATATAGAATTATATGTTTAGTACAAATATAATTACTATGTAATCTGCAGGGCATATAATTATGCAATATATGAATAGTGCATGCTAATTACTATGTGATTGCAGAGTAATTACATGGTTATTTGTGCCTGGGAGTCAACTGCTGAATTCCACTCTTTAAAACAAGATTCTGTGGAAGAGCTCTGAGTGGGGCATTTCAATATGAACAGATATCAGCTTACTCTGTGATATATTAGAAAGTACTCTTTAAAAGAAAACCCAAGCTGTAATAAAGCACCTCTTTGCTAATAGTCACATACATAATTTTCCATTAAGGGTCCAAAGTGGAGTAACCAATGATACAGAATTATCTAAAGCATAAAAGCACTGTGAATATGAACACCTCAAAAATCAAAAGGGACAGATTAATCACTCTTTTTAAAAAACAGAGAGCAAGCCAATCCACTGACCACACAAAACAACAGTGGAAGTTATCTTGGGTGCAAGTTAAATTAGGTGCAAATTGTTCATAAACAAGTTACATTCATTCATCTCTTTCATGCAATTTATATTTACCCAAAACTTGCATTCTTCTACATGTCAACTCTGAATATGGTTCAGGTCTTTTGGTGTTTGTTCTTTTTTTTTTTTTTCTAAAACTACCACCCTTGGTTGTAACTTGCCACTTGTGTTTTTCTATTTTGATACATATGTCTCTAGCTATTGTTCCTGGCATATTTATCATCACATTATACAATTTTTTTCAAACTTTTAAAACAAAGACTAATACACAGCACAGAAGAGTTATGCATCAACTGCACTTGATATAAAGAATACTGTCTAAACCAACTCTTCTCATTAATGCCAGCTGCTCCCATGCTTTTAAATCATTTTTTAATGCTAAGCCCTGTGGTAGCTACAAACAGTTAACAATACTGTGAGTGTTTCCGAGGATTACTTACACAGCAGTAATACATAAGGTCAAAATTTCACCCAGCTTCTGTTTTGCAAAGCTTAAATTATTAAGACAGGCAGGAGTTTGGCTCTTACTAGGTACTGACTACGTTAAGAGCAAATGGATCTAATCCAGAGCTACTTTTCCTGCCAGCATCCTTTGGGGAACGTCTGTGTAAGGAGATCCTTTTTCAGTTCCCCCTGCTTTTGAGGCACTTGGATATGGATTGAGGGCAGTCAGAGCAGCAGCCTGGAACAAGCAACGATTCCTTCACACCACCACTTCTGCACCCAGAGCTTGCTTTCTCACAGGTCTGCTCTGCCTTGGGCCCATTCTGGAAATCTCTGCCAAACCATGCAGCTCTCCACTCCTGCCACATCACTGCAGACTCTGAGGCAAGCTCCTGCCAGGCAGGTGCTAAGTGATGCCTCCTGTCTGTGTGCGAGGCACTGGTTCCCACCTGCAGGAAGGGTCTCAGCAGAGCAGGCTGGCAAACACTAGGATGCTGTCTCCCAGCAGAAGACACCAGCAGCTGTGAGCTGCTTCACTGCTCTGGGTGCTACTCTAATGCAAAGTCATGTCAGAACACAGCCAGAGCCAGGAGCTGCTGCTGCCTTGGTGAGAAAGCAGCAGCTCCCAACATCCATCCAGTCAGGATGCCTAAAAAAGTCCTCCTACCAGGCAGTTTGCTGTACACTAGCTGCAAAAGCTGTGCAATAACTGGCTTACTAACTGACCTCTACATGAATCACCAGCTCGCAGCTCTTGTACTCCACATGTGACACATGCATGCAAGGTGAGATGTTTTTCTGATAAATTCTACTGATAAAAAACCAGACCTTAGAGGGTAACGTGTAACCACTTTGATATTTGGTATCTCCTCAACCATCGCCCACCCTGACCCAACATTGTTACAGCTGCAACAGTTCTGGCTCAAGCTCCCATGTGGCAGCAGAAAGAAACCAGCCCAACACTCCAGTCTTTTATCCAGAGACATTGCTACAGTTTTAATAGGGCTTCCTCTGCCCTGTGTGATCTTCCTTATGCTTCACTCTCTTTCACAGTCTCTTCAACTTAATCTTTCATCTTCCATGCTTTTCCATTGCTATTTCATTTCTGTACCAACTGAGCCTTTGGCTATATCCTCAACTCCCATTAACCCCATGATGCACATGAAGGGATTCTCAGTGGATATTGGTAGCTTCTTATTTGGGCCCTCACCAGATGGAAGGAGTGAAAGGACTATTATTTGTTCTAAGATTCTTACTAAACAGCAAAATGGACACTTAGTTTTCAATTTTCTTACAGTACATAAAAAGCAATTTACGGAGGTTGCCAATAAAACTACAATTGCTATTTGCAAATAATTAACATTAGTAGGTTTTCTGAGGGGTTTAGTGAAGGGAATGCTGTAAAGAGAGCAGTAAATGTTAATGTGATGGAAGGCAAAACTACAAAGTGATAGAGGTGACCACATAGGTATGGGCCTACTTCATTGCAGATGCAGAATATGGCATACGGGAACCAAAAAATGAGCAGAATAAAGAGGAGAACTGTGATCCTACTTTAACAAAAGTGCTGCTGTGGGCTTCACCAAATTACTTGTGCTATGTAAGAAGAACAGATTTAAAAAATAAAGCAAGCATGGGAAATATCATAATCCGCATCTTAATGGATTTAAATAAACTACCATTTTCCTGGACAAATTATTTCTAATCCCAAATGTCAGTAAAAAACCATCAAGTTTTCCCTGAGAAATCATGACAATGATGCACACACATTTTCATGTTATTCTTAGGTTCTACTTGTCTCCCCCTCAGCCTTTAGAGAACAGTCAGGCCTACTTCAAACATTTTCCACCATCATGACAAACAAGTGCTTTTCTTTTTAAAATTAAAGCTAACATATTATCAGGTGTACCCAGGGCTATCAGAGTGCTACCAAATACAACCGAACAATAGATGGCAGCAGTTGGTACACCAGGTGCCAAGGATGTTGAGACTGGCTTCTGTGTGCAGAAGGGCACACCCAGGGCTAGAACAACAAAAGGACCTAAGGAAACAAAACTGCCGACACTGAGGCTTTACCTGAGACCAAAGGTAGAACATTTGACATTCTTGTCTTTGATAACACAAATTCCACATGTCCCTCCAACTATTTTCTGAATACACCCATACTTGAGGAGATAAAGTCTGTCTCCCGTCCAAGCCCTGCAGAGATGAAGAACACTTACATCGCTTACTGTGGATCAGCAGACATGATTTGGAAGTGTTCATCAATTAGCCACCATGGTATGCACAGCTGCTATGCTCAAAGTCTTTTTCAAAACATTCTGCCCTTTGTTTTTATGAGATTCCACTGGTGAATCATTAGTCAGGACTTAGAAAACTTTGGTTCAGTGCCTTCCTTGACCTGGAAACTCAGAACCACTGTTCTCATTTCCCAGAAGGATTCTCAAACCACCTCACTGTAGAGTGTTGTCAAAAAGGTGCACAGGAAATGGTGCATATTGCAATACACAAGAGAGAGCATCATGCTTCAGCCCAAGGATGAGAGCTCTCCCTGGGAGGCAGATTGCTGGGTTCTGGCCTGCACCCAAGGAAAAGAGTTATTTCTCTAACAAGAGCAATGACTGGAAACCAGGATTCTCTCCCTGAAGATGACTCCCTTAATTGTATGTCTGCAGAGGCATGATCCCACTTGTGCTCTCTTCTTCTAATCCCTTCTAGAAAATATAACTCTTTCTATACCACAGCTCCCCTCTTCCTTCCAGACCAAGCTGCTGCCTAATCCATAAGATAACCTCCTAGGCTTTGTAAAAACCCATAGAGTAGAGCAGAAAGCAAAGGCATCCCACTTCCTCAAAGACTACTCTGATCACTAACTTAATGACTAGAGCATCATTTTTTGCTAGGTGCCCATTAAAAGAAGAATGCCTCTCTACTCCCAGGAGCATACACTAAGTGCTGCATGGACAGATGCATCTGCCCAAGGCTGTGAATCTCGCTCCTCAGGTGCAAAGTCTTCAACAAATTTCAGTTTCTGTATTTCTTGTTGTCTCCTTACACATTTATTGTGCAGCAGGTTTTACTGTTGGTTCCCCCCCCCCCCTTTTTTTTTTTAATTTGTTTTGGTTTTGTTTCTGGGGTGGGGTTTGTTTGTTTGTTTGTTTTTTTTACACAGTATTCCCTGTGCACTTTTATAAGGATTCTGAGCATCTTGCTGAAGATTTTAGGTACCACCTGGAAACAGGGGTTTCTGAAGTTTAGGTGGAAAAATCTACTTCTTGTTCTGTTTCTTGAAGTTTAATTCTACTAAGAGGGACACATGTCCTTTCTGCATCGTCCAAGTTCACCACTGGATCCAGGGTCTAATACATAGCAAGATTCTTGTGTCCATTTAGAGTTAGATCCTGCTACCTTTACTTGACCAATTCCTGCAGCATATCATAAACATTAAAGATTGCAAAATTCCTATACTGTATATGTGTTGATGAAAGAGGGGAAAATAAGTCTTAAGATTTCCTTTGATACTTTCAGTCTTTTCAGGAAGGAATGAGGAAAGGCTGAACAGAAAACTGAGAGGTGGCTCAGCCCTGTGGGCTGGCTGAGGGACATCTGCTCAACTTACAGATTCTGTAAGAGGAAAGTCTTATAACCCTACAGTAAACTGGTTTAAATTTTTGTTCCACAAGAGCAGGGAGAGAAAGGAAACCCTGCTCCCCAGTGTTAACAACACTCTGGTCTGCTCCTGAAATTCTTTCTGTCTTCACTCACACAATTATCCTGATCTATGACTTTTTTTTTTAATTTTTCTAAAATTTAATGAGTGGTTATGCTAGGGTCCCCAGTTTTCCATGTGGTACCGAGGACAGCAGTTCTGCATTATATTTGTGCCAGCATAGTTCAATCCTTTTTATCCACTAGAGATATTCTGAATTTTCAATAATGTAAGTTTAAGAATCTTGTTCTTTAATGCTATTCTTCCTTCTGTCCAAGGTATCTCACATAGGAGACAGAATTGTATGAATAAAATCAGAGGCTGCTAAACAAAGAAACTTCCAATTGTTGCAAACTAATCCAGTCACTGTTTCTCATATTACTGTTCCATTGATTTCAGTTCTACCCTAAAGAGTTTTAGGGTGTAAAGGTCATTTTAACATATCTACACTGCACTAACATTAGGGATGGATTGTGCATCACTGGGACAATATACAGAATATATATTTTTGTGAGGGAGTGATCTCAGTCATTCCATATACAATTCATGCTCTGTACTGAGTCAGAGACTGGTTTTGTGATGTGGAAAGCTATCGCCATGGTTTCAGCTGACTTCTTCTAATTAATTTCCCCTTAAAATATTCAAAGTGAAAATGTGTTACTGCATATGCTCTCATGTTATACAGTTCAGTATTTTATTATTAGCTAAATACTAAGTCAACAGATTTGAGAATGAACTAGCAAGCGGAGAAATACAGAACAAACCTGTGAAAATATTCAAGCCTACACGGTTGCCATGAGAAGTGATTTACTGCACGCAAGTTCTCAAGACACAGTGAGGGACTGTTTACCAAAGTCATGCCAATTTACAGGGCAACTTTCAGCAATTCTTTTTATTACTGCAGAATTGAATTCACAACTTGTTTCCTCTTTTCCTCAGACTTGATTAATTACCGTGTTAACATAACTACTGTTCTCCTGCTTATAATGGGCTCCCTCTAAAGTGCTTCCCCAGCAAAATAAGCCAGGAGAAAGCTTCTACCTCTTGCTCTAACATTTCAATCCTTTCTAATATCACTATTTTTCAAATTTATGTTCCATTCCAATAAAGCATGTGTGAATATTATAGCAAATCAGATAATACAAGGTTATGACCCTTGTAATTGATCCTTCAAGGTTCTTTTTGCTTTTTTCCAGTTGACATGGTAAAAATCGCATTTAGATGTGCTTGTTGACACTTGAGTTTTCACTTTGTTGGTCATATACACTGTTTCAGAGAGATCACATTACATAATGATGTATTTCTAGTGCTTTATTTCTTCTATACCTACAAGCCCATTAAGCAGTAAGCAAACCTCCCATGGGGCTGTAGGTCTACAAGTATCAAGGGGGCAATGCCCCCGTACTGTTCAGAGGGAGTATAGCTGGAGAAATTCTTATGTGAGGATACAGGGTTACACATTAGCTACTATTTGAAAGCAGCTTAAAATAAAAAGCTAAATTTACATTTGTAGAAAAATACACATTTTAATGAACACAGACGATGTATGCCAGCATGAGAAATCAGTTATCTGTAGCAATGGTTTCTGTATCACATGAGCACTGGAATAAAGTGATTAATTGGACTGTCTCGGTAAATGCGATCATTACACTTTTAATTAACCTTTTCAACTTCTTGCACCTTTTAGTTTTGTTATACATTAGATTTTTGCAGGTTTCCAGTTATTATGCTTGACTAAGCTTGAAACAATGCAGAGTTCTCTTAGAAAGATAAGAGAAACAATTCAAACTGCTCTTACTGTTCCTAATAAGAAAATCCTGCTGATACTGTCATCATAAGGGTAGTTATAAATCAGGTGGAGGACAGACATTCTGAACTCTGTGGCTACGTTCCCACCTAATTTTTGTTTTGGCAGCACACTGTTATTTAATGGCTTTGACTACCAGGAAACTAGCTTTTGAAAATTCTTTCTCAACCTAGTTATAATTACGACATATAAATCATACAATGATCAATTATAATAAGCTTAGCTTCATCCATTATTTAAACTTAGCATTTGAATCTACACAGCAGGAGTGCAGGAAATTCCAAAGTCCTCTCTCTGCTCGCTAACAACTGATTTATTCCTGAAGTCATGCCAGTTACAGAAAAGAAGAGGCCAGATATACTCTTAGCTATGACATCGAAACCTGAAATAACCACAGATTTTGAATGAGGAAAGTTTTGGGGTTTTTTTTGTGTGCACAATATAGTAATTTTTTCTAACCATACTAGCTTTCTACTGTTGAAAGTAAATTCAACATAGATTTTGCTTTCTTTACACTGAGGCACCAAAATCAAGAGTTCTAAAATTATATACACTGAGAGCACAGCATGTTCTTACTTCCAAATGGCCTAGATCTTTCTCATATGTATGCACCCAAACACATTTGTATACACACATGAGTATGTACATAGAAAGTTTTGATACTATTTGTCTCCATGTCTCATTTCACAACAAAGCTACTTATACATTTATTAATAAGTATGAGAAATAATCCAAATGTTTTTACCTAACTTGAGGCTGATTGTAAGGTAGCTGAGCTCAGTGTGAGATGAGCAATAAGTCTGAGGGAAGAAGGAAAGACCCTAAAAGGAAATGAACTTTCATAAAGGCTCAAGCAAATTGTATAAACATTTTTAGAGCATTCTAATAAAGTAACTATATATTTTTCATTATGCAAAATATTATGTTCATAATTATTGCTTTTTTGGACCTTGTCTTATTTCAGTTTCAGTAAAATACGTGCAATAGCATGTAAACACAAGGCTTGTTTTGAGGCTTAGTACTTTGCAATTTAGCATCAAATCTTTCAGTGTTTCAACTACGTGCCAAGAATTGCTTTGTCAATAAAGCTGTATTTTTCAGTTTTAGTTTTTTTCTATTTTCATCGAACAATTAAGGCTGTTAAAATGTGGGAAGTGAACACATTAGAAATGTTAGGATAATTTTTTTTAAAAAATAAAATTGGTAAATTTGCACATACATTTTTTCTCAACATGAAAAGAAAGAGTAATGGGTAAACCAGTGGTGAAGAGGTCAACGGTGAGAACATGAATACTGTTTGGCATAACAGGAAAAGGGCTGAGTAAATCCTCAACTAAGACTATAAATGTGCATACAAATGGGCACAAGTCTAACACCAGGAGAAAAACATAAATCCGTATGTCAAAATTTGGGCATTGCATGATATTTTTATAGGGACAAAGCCAAGTAGAAGCTCAGGAAATGGTGCATAAATAAAAGTTAACTGGTAGGACTTTCAATTCTCTTTTTATAATAGGTGGCAAACATGTCCCATAGAAACTCTTTTCATGAGATAGTAAAACTCTTTCTCCAAAATTGAAATGGGAACTCCATTTAGCTTACTGGATGGATAAATGTGCAGTGGAGGAACCAAGGAAATTCTCTGTGCAACTCAGCTGGACAGACTTCAATATGCTCAAAAACTTAACAGCATTTAGATTCAGGAAGGGAAAGGAGGCATCAAGAAAGGAGAGCTTGTCAGAGCATGAAGGAAATTCTAGAAATACCAGACCTTATACGTGATAAAGGTTGGAAGGGAAAAATAATCCACCCTCCTGCCCCACAGCAAGACCAGCTATAGTCAGAACAAATCCTGTCCAATGCTGCCTTAGACATACCAAAGCCCATAGGATCATAGAGTATACATGCAGAAGTGCTGAGGGATCTGGCCAATGTCACTGTGAGGTGGATCACCTTTTCATAGGTCTCAGTGATGAGGGCAACTTCCTGATGGCTACAGTAAAGCACAAGTCACAAATATCCTCAAGACAGGTGAAAAGCAGGGTACAGAGAATAACAGGTGGGTCATCCTAACCTCAACTGCAGGGATGATTACCAAGCAAGCCTTTCTTGAAGCCATATTCATGCACATAAAGAGCAGAAAGGTGATGAGAAACAGTTGGCATGGATTTAGCAAGGTAGAATCTTGGTCTCCTTGCAACCCAATTGGAAAAACAGTTTGGATAGGAGGACTACAGTGTAGAAACCAGTGGGACCTCAGTGACTTCCGAAGGCCTCTTCCCACCTTAATTATCTGCCTAATCTATGCTCTAACACATTTTTCAGTAACTCCACAGCCTCTCCAAAAAGCGTAAATAGTTAATTTTTTTTTTCCTGGTATCTAATCTATCATTTCCTGCAACATAATTCCCATTTCCTTCTTATCTTTTCTCCTCTCCTCTTAGCAATGGCTTTTAAATTCCTGAAGACTGTAATTCTCCCACCACTCCACTCTTTTTTTTTAAACTGGTCCTCCACAATCTACTAATTCTTTCTTCACAACGTGTTTTCTAGATATCTAATAGTATGCTCTTTTATTCTCAGATTTAAAAAAAAGAAAATGGAGATTACCAAAGTTTCCATTGACCCAGAGTTACTGTACGAGTTGTACTCAGGAAATTGCTGCAGACAGACAAAACCTGTTAATTCAAGAGTTGCTGAAGCGTAGCTTACTCCAGCCTCAAGCAATAGCAGTGTAGGTAGGGGTGGTTTACACACATTGACTGTCTACTGCAGGAGTATATATTATCTTATCTATGACAGCAGCTTGCTCCTGATGGCTATAACCTGAAAAAATAGTCAAAGTATATAAAACCTTAGCAGAAAAAATTATCCTGCTTATTCTGCAGTATTACTCTTTCAGAAGGAAAATCAAGAGAGGACAGAGTGATTGTGAATCAAGTCTGAAAACAGCAGCTGATGGGATAAATCAGGGAAGTTTTGGAAGCAGGGAGTGGGGAAAGATGCTTTCTCCAGTGTAACAAGAGGAAGACTCTACCTTCTCTAAAGCTCTCCTGCAACTCCTATCAGGTTGTCACAGATGCCTCTGTGGTCATGACAAAAACACATTAGCACAAGATGAGACTAAAAAGTGAAGGCAGCAGTAACAGAAGAGGGGCAGATGCTCAATTAGTGACAGCAGCTAGGGGTGGGGCGAAGGTTGCCATCATGGCAGCAGAGAGAGCAATAGTCAGAGAAAGCAAAACTCACAGCAGCTGTGGATTCACCAAATCACAACCCCCCTCTCCCTGCTGCTAGTGAAAACCATTTGGGGCAGTTATCTGGCCTATCTACCAAACAATATGAGCCTCATTCCATTAATCCACCACCAGCTGCTCTTCTTTTCTCTGTCTGTTGGTCCCAATGCAATCATGTTGAATACAAATAAATTCACCATAATGTGAGGAGGATAACACTGGTAACTCTTGTCTATTCATGAATTTGTTGTGGATCAGCTTCAGGAAGCTTATTTGAGCTGCAGCAACTGTGTTGCTGCTCGCTTCATCTTAAGTCTCATTGATGAGACTTCAAAAGCCAGTGATCAAGGAGAACTGTGTATTGAGGCAGATGCACTTAATGGAACAAGGGAAATAAGATACTTTGGAAATAAGTAACTTAAGTGATACTGACTTAAGAGATCTAATAACAATTGTGATAGTCACTATCCTACTGTGTGTCCACAAAATAAAGCAGCACCAACTGGAAGTAACACAGCTGTGAACAATGTTATATCACTTACCTACACACAACTGGGGGTTTATTAGCTTAAGATCATTATGTCATTTAACAAATTAAACCATACTAATAATTAGTACACTGCCTAATGTTTATTGCAAATTACCTTTCAACTCCACTTACACCATGTGCACCATGTGGTAATAGAGAGAAAGCTGCTTCCTGTTTTATCTTCAATGTTCTGGTCTTTACCCTGATCTCTACTCATCTCTCTCCCTGAACTAGTCTGTTTCACATTTACTTATATCTTAGAAATGTCCAATTTATCTTCTTTTTCCTAACATAAAAAAAGTAGTTTTTCCTGAAAAAGACAAGTAGGAAATCAAGTTATTTTGACTTCATTATTAACTACATAGTACTTAAGCCTCCTTTTTCAAGGTGCTGCCCCCATGCCACAGCTGTCTGTTTAGTGACCAGTCATCAGCTCACAAAACACAGTATTTTGACTTTCATTTGCTTCAATAAACTCTGGATCAAGGTTCAACAAACTGGATCCAGGCTTTATGCCCCAATTCAGCCTGTGGTTTAAACCCGTTGAAATCAACTACAAATTTGATTAAGTGCTATCATGAACTCAGCATCAGCTTACACTTTCCTTGGCTCCATTTTTAACTCTAAAAGACACATGGAATACATTTATTTACTGTACATGTATAGAAATATGTGAATGAACACTTAGGAGTAAAGTAATAGCAACTGAAAAAGAAAACCAGTGTTAAATTTTAGAATTGTGTATGAACAATTCTAAAATTAATTATTTCAGTGTTCATACACTAGAGTCAGATGATGTCTTTCCAATCAGTGAGGAGTGATCCTCGGTCAGTAAAATGACAACACTATTTACATTTAAACAGTGTATTTTATTCAGAGTCACTTCACACACAAACTGAGCAGAAAACTCAGTTTCACTGAGTTTCAGTTTCCCACTCTTTTCTACTCTCTTTAAGGACGGTTTCAGTAACACTATTAGGAAAATCCTGGCAGAAGGTTAAATTACTTAGAACCAGTGCCCTCACAAGTAGACTGATGAAGAGTTTCTTCTCCATACTGTTGGATATAAGAGATTAACAGCATCCTATGTATATTTGCTCTATCCCCATCAAAACAAAAAAAAAAGTTTGTTTATATACCTATTGATTAGTGTCAACAGCAGTATTTTTACTTTTGAATATACTTACAAATGCATACTTTTAGTTAAAAAAAATAGTACTCAGATTAAAGCCCGTGACCTAACCTAAACCTGTATCTTGAAGCTAGTGATGTTCTCAAGTTGCTGTGATGTATGAGAGAGACATAAAATAATAAAGAGCCCAAACCCCCAAAAACTCATAACACATAGAAGCCCTGAGGAGAGAACAGAATCTTGAAATTCACTACACATTGGATACCACCATGAACATGCATTTCTCAATCAGCCACAGCTCTTGCTGACCATGGCCCTCGTACAACTGTAGAACTTTCACACTTCCAGGTAAGCACACATCCAATACAATAGTATAGTTTCCTCTGTAATTCAAGAGCATGAGGAAGAAAGATTAAAACCACTATTGAAATCAACACCAAAACTTCAAATAATAAAAATCATGGTTAGCTGTTAAAGCTGGAATGATATAGAAAGGAGACATATCCACAGTACAGGAGTGGACCAGTAAATAAATAAAGTACAAAAGCCCCACATATTTGACATTTGAACAAAAAACCTATCCATCAATGTCTTGGCACGGATCGATCAAACAGAATGCTGCTGCCGAAAACCTAATAGTAGGATGGTAATAATGTAACCATAAAGCCTCTAGTCTGTAATTGACTGCTTCCACTTCAAGCCAACATGTCTGAAAGAGTGACTAATGTTCACCTAAAGATTTCACTTGCATTGAATGACAATCAGCTACACCTCGCACTATTCTCCATAGATTGCTTATGCTGGGTAATTGTGGAGGGACAGGAGCCAGAGGGGAAATAGTCTGCTTAAATAAGGAAATCTATATGAAGAATGGTATATGATGATCTCAAAGGAAAATATACAGTTTCTCATCCAATTGTAAAACACGAAGCAATACTCTGCTTCAGCAAACACTTTCCTTTTCTAAAGCAGAAGCATCAGTAGTGACTTCAGAAATAGGTCAGAGTAGGTTTTATATTTTGAACAGGTATTTAAACTTTCAGCAAGTTATAAAAAAATAAACTATATGCTTCCCAAAATTACAGCCTATATTTTTTGATTAAAGATCATGTTTATGAGAGTTTACAGATAGTTTGCATGCTTTGGTATGATTTTCCTTTGATAGAGGGGGAAATAATTCGACTTCACTAGGAGCCCATGGAGTTAATTAGTGTTATAAACCAAACAGAACTATACACTTCAGTGATATGATCTGCCTTTATAACTTACTTGTGTGATCTTACAGAGCAGACTATCTTAAAAATATATTTTTTTTTTTATTTAGTTAATAAAGTTTATTTAGTTTCAATTCAGGAGACTAAGACAAATGTAGCATATATTTGTACTTTCCTGTAAGAAGAAAACAAAAAACAAAACAACAATTGAAAACCTGAAGAATCAGTTTGGCTTTCTTTAATTTTTTGAGTTCAGAATGACTAAGTTTCACTGCAGATAAAAATATATTTATAATTAAAATGTTTGGTACTCTCTAATGGACTATGACTTTAAGTCATATTGCTCTGTCGCCTTTGATATATACTTAAAGGTAATTGGCTAGTCTTAGTGATGTATTTTTAAAGAGCTATCTATTGATTAATAATGTTTCAGTATTAATATAACCACTTTGTGTGAATCAAGAAACATCAATAGCAGAAGCCCATATTTATCCACAAATTAACTGGATATAGATCTGTTGCTTTAAGCCAAATGGGGTGCGTTCACTCATTATTTTACAAGAGAAATGAGATAAGTGTAATAGTGAAGATTAAAGGAAAATTTGGGTTTGTATCTTAGATGCATACAATGGATAAAGTTTACAGTTTTATGCTCTTGCAGAATGCAAAAAAAAGGATGAAAAAGCAAAAATCCACCTGTGAGAATCTGTGACATAGTAGTTTTGTACTTTGGGGCCTTCTGTTCAAATGCTGGACAAAATGAAACGTATAGTACAAACAGAGGTGAGTTTTTTTCTTCTTTTTATTTTTGTTAATCCAGTTAAAAATGGATTAAAGCAGTAAATGAACTTGTAATCTGATCCATATATCCAGAGCTCTTACAGTGACACTCAACTCACTGTCACCCAACAGACTCCATAAGGACACAGAGGTTGGCTGATATAAAGAGACATTTGGAAATAATATACCCTGGCCTGCATGTAGTGAGCCATCACAGAAATATATAACTGAACATGGAAAACTGCTTGCAGATGAAAGTTATCTGCTTGAGACTACAGTGTACATTCAGCCATGCAGTACAGGTGTGAGAAAGAACCTCAGTTAATTTCCATAGGAAACAGCAGAAAAGAGTGTAGTGCCTTTCTACTGCAAACACTAATTAATAAATTCAGAAAAGACCCATTGTCAAGTATTTTACCAAGCAGTTCAAAACCTGTACTGTGCTGTGAAATCTTCAGAAGATCGGGGAAATTCAAGGCTGGAAAGAACTGTAATGCCTTATCTAGTTCATCCTCCTGTGGCCAGCCAAACTGAGCCCATCATTTGCAAAATATCTGTCTACATCTCTCAGTGGAGGGATGCTACAGCCTCCAGGGTGTCACCCACAGAGCCTAGTTATTCTTAAGGTTAGATTTCTTTTCCTTAATATCTAGCCTAAGCACCACATACTACAATTCAGACCAATTGACAATTACCCTGTCACAAAGGATATTAGACTGCTTTGACATTTGTTCTTAATGATTGCACACTGACCCTCCTTATCACCTTACATCCCCTGGATGCTTTTAAATCAATTTTTTTAATACCCTATTCTATCATCCTTCCAAGCACCAAGTATAGGAACTGGATCACAATTCCTTGGGCCTTTTTCCTAGGTTTATTTTATTGATGGTGTGTGCATACATCTATATATATATTTCTTTTTAAATAAGATAGTTATGTTAGTCTTTCCCCAGCCTCCTGGGATCCCCCCTTTATTCCATAAGTTCTCAAAGATAATTGCTAATGGTATATCAAGAGCTTCAGTTTAAGTACTCTAAAATGAAATACATCAGGCATTTGGAGTATTTTTGAGGCCATCAGAAGGAAAAACACCACATTTTTTGTGTGCTTTTCTTCCTTTCTAGTCAAGACACAATTTAACTTGAAACTAAAAAGGAAATATAAATTTTAACTTTTTTTTTTTTTTTTTGTGCCATGTCATGGCTTAGTTCACTGTATGTTACAGGTTAAAGATATTAAAACCACCTTCCTAAACTGCTTGCGAAATTATGTTCAATATTTTTTAGATGACCTTTTATCAGTACATAACAGTAGTTATCAAACTCAATAATCTGTCTTTTCACCTCCAATACATACAGATCATCAAGGAATAAACAGACACAGGAAATGAGGCCTAAGGTATTGGTAGCCTTTGGTTGTTTTTTTTGCTACTCTGGAGAAGGAAAACAAGCTTTCACCACAGCTGAGAAGTTAAACCAGATTTCTGGTGAATATGTGGGCCACAGTGGCCCAGAGAAGTACGTATCTTGAAAAATCAGATTCTGAAACAGCGCAGCGTTGGCCAAAACTTTATTACTGTTGCTTCATTTATGATCAGTCACACAAATGGACAGCCTTTCTACTAAATGAACTAAAGCCACCTATGACAAAACCAGTGTCTCTTCCAATGTGCGTTCACATCTCTAGAGCTTCAAAGCCCAAAGCCATTAGCAAAGTGTCCTTATTCAAAAGAGACAACAACTTTAGGACAGTTAGTTTGATTAGAACAACTTACCCACCACCAGCTGCCTCATCGCCCTCTTAAACTTGTATCTGACCACCAGGAGGAATAACATAAGAACTTCTTGAATCTCAGATGCATGAAACTGCTTATCTTCCTTCCTGTCTTCCTGAGCAGAAAGCTGGAATTTCTATTAATCTCACTTCTGGTCAATATAAGGGCAAACTACTTGAGCTAGGACAACAGTGGCTAAGGCTACTGCTATGAAGAAAGTGACACAGCTGAAGAAACATAGAGAATCCAGATGGAGTCTCAGCAATGGGAAGCAAGACAGCAGAAGTAAGATCACCCGCTGCCCACAGCAAAGACACGGCCTGAGTCATGACCCCCAGTGCCACAAGGCTCTGGATCCCCCAAGTCAGGGAATTCCACAACATGGACTTCACAGTGAGATCAGCAAGGGACTTTTTCACACTATCTGTCCTCAACAAAACCAGATCATTTGTGGAGCCTTACAGACAATAGAGCCTCTTCTATCTGTTCAGGAAAGTAGTGAAAACAAGAGGAGTAGAGGAGCAAATTAGCACCCCAAAGCCCTACCCCGGCAGAGCTATCCATCAGTCGGAGCCTGGGGAGCTCCAAACCCACTCTCTTAGCACTTCCTATTCCTGGATGAACCACTTTGTCCTTCCCTCATCAGTTATTCTTTTCAATGTAAATCAAAGTGTTGGAACAGAGCTCCTGCCATGTTAGAAAAGCTCTCAGAAGAGTTCCCTTCTCCTCTGAGTTTCCAAAGGCTCAGAATGAGCTCAATAACAGGTTATCCACTCCACATTATAGTAGACCATGATATCTTGATTCTTTAGCTGGATCCCTCAGGCTTCTGAAGCAGTAAAAGCAGGAAGGGGAAAACAAAGGAAGCAGGGTTTGTTATAATCAACAATTTGCTATGGATCTGCATGTCCTAAAATTGCAGCTACTGCAGAAATAACAGAAGGATTAGAAGCTTCAACAGACCACTTGCGTAAAATATCCTTATTTGTTCCCTCTAAATAATCCTAAGCTCATTTTTGCTTTTCTGTAAAAAAATAAATAGTCAACTTTTCTAGTTTGCCTTCATCCAAGTATTTCTGTAAACTCACTAATAATTGGACTGCTTCTGGAAAAGCTCAATTTGTATGCAAAGTTTTCTGCAAAGTAAGTTCTGAAGAAGTAAGATGGCACTACATCAAATGAAGTTTATTTTTCTACTTTCTTTTAACCATTCTCATAAGTACTTTGCATTTGCTATAGTATTTTGATGCAGTGCAGAATCCTATGTCACAATGACCCACATAGATTCCCAAGTTAAGCAGATGCATAAGAAGCAATTCAGAAAACAAGCAGTAACACTAAGAAAAAAGCCATTACACATGCAGAGAAAGCTTTTACCAGGGCAAAAGGATAGGTCAAGTTGTACAAAAAGGAAATATAAGAAGAAATTTAATGGCCTTAAATGCATCAGTAATTTTACAGCATTTGCTTTTTTTTTTTTACAGTGAAAGGATGTTCTCAGTACCTAAAAGCTACTATATTTAACTGGAAAAATGAGTGACCACTATTTACAACTACAAAATTGAGGCCCTAGGTCCATGACAAAAAATTACTATTTACTACAAATCAACCAGCTAAAAGACTTTCATATATTTAAAATACATATTTTTCTGAACTTTCATCCAAGATGCCTTAGTGTCATTTTTAAGAAATTGCAGCAAATTAATAAGGATCTATATCCATGGTTGAATTTATTTTTTTTTTGTATAACAATGAAGTCATTACTCTTTTTATTTCTTTAAATTCCATGAAAGCAAGAAACAGAAGCACAATAAAAATCTTTTTCATAACAGTTGATTAGAAAATATGGCCTGCAGAAAGTCTAGCTCTCTTTGCACTTTGCACATTAAGAATCCAAATACATTACCAAAGCTGGGATTTTAACCCCCCACAGCTTTAGCACAAAGAAGCACATTAATAAGATACAATTTAGATTTGCATTTTTTAATAAGCAAGAGGATCAAAGAAAATATGAATGCTGAAGGGATGTTAAATCATGTGCAAATTCAAACATCAAGGTATACTACAGAATGAAGACACATTTACACTGAAGTGTAGCAAAGTTTTCCAGAAGTTGGGGTGAATAAAATGTTCTTTATGAACTGTTTGCCTGGGCCTAGTGTGTCTAGGAGAGAAACAGATGTATTCATGTTGCACCAAATATTTTGGGGATTTGCATATGTTAATGGCTGATGGGAAAGCAGCAGGGATGGTGGAAGACCAGTAATGAAAAGATTAATCTTTCTAATAACCTAGAATTGTTCTCAGTAAAGACTTTGTCCTATTTCTGCACAAATATATGAATATCCTGAACTACCAAATATTTTCGTTCAGACATCAGGATGGCAGATGTCATTAAGATGGCCACACTGCTGTAATCTACTGGGAGTAACCATTTGTATGGACACACCACCCACAATGGACTGGTACAAAAGACTGCTGATGACCTGCCATTAAAAAGGGCTGTGCTTGCACATCTTCACATCCCATGGGGCAGCTGAGCTACCTCCCAAATGGCAGAATGCAAACCAGTACCAGCCCTTCTGCCATTTGTACATATCTAGGACAGCTGACAGGTACATAAAGGGCTATATAGCTGTTGAAAAGGGCACCCAGAAAACAAGGAGGAAATGGCCTTGACAGGCTAATGACAAACAGTCTTTTCTGTAAAACTGTTTTACATTTTTTGAAGAATCGAGTTCAGAAGCTAAAGCTGCCTTGAGGCGTGACCAGCATTTACTCATCAGATCACTACAGGCCTCGGTGACCTTGGCAGTCTTACAAGGATCATATTTTTACATGGATGAACTGTTCCTGAACAATTTCTCCAAACAGGATTTCTATCAATGTCAGACACACTTATCTTTTCATTCTACTTCCCTTTTTCTTGATTAAACATATGTATAGTGGACAGTTAAGAGAGAAAAACAAGTCTTCACTAACTAAATTAAATCAGTCAATCATAGAACTAAAATACTGTTTGCATTTATCACACTCTTCGCTGCTTGTACGCTTTGTCCCTCAATCTTAGTGATTTACTTTGTAAGTTCACCAAGATAGGGTTTATCTTGTGCTCCATGTTTGTGTACAGCCTGGCAGAATGGTACCTGCTTCCGAAATAGCTCTTGAATATTATGTAATAAACATGATTCATATGTGGATCATCTCTATCATTCTTACAAAGAGTGACAGAAGATAATACCTTTTGAAGGAATTGCTTTCAACGCTCCAGTGCCACTGTACAGCAATGGTGTAAACTTATTGTAAACTTCCAGTCTAGGAGTTTCCCACGAATGTTGAGGGTAAAATGCTCACTGTAATTGGAGTATAAAATGAACTGTATTCTCTGCTTTCAACTGGACTCAAAAATCCAGAGTCATTTTGTTGCTTCAATGAAAAATGTCAAATTCTGTTTCAGGTCATAGCCTTCTCCTATCTTCAGAAAAGACCAACACAAACCAAGAAATCTAATCTACAGCTCTTTAAGCATCACACACACACACACAAAAAACCAAAAAAAAAAAAAACCCAAAAAAAAACAAACAAGGATTATATTTATTCTATTTGCATAAATAATGCATAACAGGAATCTATAAATTGAGGAAAAAATCTGTTCTAGCACCCATGGAGGAGCCTCTACTAAAACACAAATACTGAAATTATAAGCAGAATTTAAGATTTCATTACAATTTCCTGTCTTGCCTCCACCTATACCAACAGCAAATTAATTGATCCCATGCCACATACACACCTATCTTGCCACACTGGAGTTTAATGGAGAGGAAAAGGTACGAAAACATCCCAGAAAGCAGCTGTTATTGGCCGCTGTCAGACAGGGGTAGAGGGACATCTGTTCTGATTCACTGCAGAAATCTTTATATTCTTAAATTCCCAGTACGCGCATAAATTGTAAGAGGCTGAACAGAGAGATTACTCTATATCTGAATATTATGGTTTGGTTTTTTTTAGTGGAAAATTCAGACAAAAACATCACCACAAAAACTTCTAAAAACCTGCCCTAATCATTGTTCATTTTCAATAATATATTTATGAAGTCATGTTTTCTGTCACAGAAATCAGTAGCGAATAGATAAATCTGCTGCTTTGAAAGTGATAAATGAGTTAAACTTCTCAATTTAACAACTCAGCTAGTGCCCAGTGAAAATTTTAAAGCTTGGCTCCCTGAATGCAAGATGGCATGGGTACCGCATGGCACAGTACTCATCCTGGGCACATACTTGAGTTACTCACTGGGACAGATCTATCAAGCTTTATTGAGTTGGTAAAAACAAACAGCTATGAAGATCAACTTTGGTTTATGAATCCAGCCCACAGAAAGAATGAAACATTTATTCAAACCAGTTTCCAGCATGATAGTTGAAAGCAAGCAATAGACAATAAAACAAATTGGTGCTTGATCTAGTACTACCCAATATATTTTAAATAGCTTGTAGTATGCACTTTTATATAAGTCTTATTTAAAAATTGCTCCTTTTAGCTGTTGAAACAATACAGTATGATATTAACGCCAAATCTTAACAAAGGCTCTTTTGGCTCAGCCAAACAGGAAATCAAGAAAACCCCACAAAATTCTTGTTTTCTGTAGAGCACTGTCATTAGAGGTATCAGATGGATACTGAATTGTAAAATAACTAGAAAAAAAGAATCACCCTTTTAATGAGTGTAATATATCATGACAATGTCAATTTGATTAATGTAATAGGGCCACATTTCAGAAGAAGGAAATTACAGGTCATTAAGGTAAGTTAAAATTATGTTATAGATTTGAATGATTTTCTTCATTTTGCTAAGAATTTATCCAATGTTTTTTCTTTGAATATCTTATGTTTTTCTTTAAAAACTCTCACCATCCTTCTTGCCTCCAACCAATTTTAACTCAGAAACCCACAAACGTGAGTCATAACGTTTTGTCTGATTATACAACATCAGGATAGATTAGAAAAGAGAAAAAAAAAACTCACAAATCTACTTTGAAAAAAACCTTCTATATAATTAGACACACAAGTCCCTTTTTTTAACATAGATTTTTAGTAAACATACAGTTGGGTAAGTTTTGTTCCTTGGAGATACAAACAAAAGATGACAAGCAAGACAAGGCACAAGATTTTAAAGGGCGAAAACAAAGACTTTGGAGGCAGAGGAGACAGCTTAAGGAAAGTACAATATAAAAGAACCAGATGAAAAGTAAAACAGAACGGTGCGATAGAGGCAGCTTGGGCAGAGTATCTATGTAGGGGACAGTGAGAGCAATTGAGGTTTAAAGGTAGAAAGCAGGAGTTTGAATGGGATCTGGTAAAAGATAAGATCTAAAGGATGCACAAAGCTTACAGAAACAAAGAAATCACTAGCCTGCCCGAAATGAATAATTTCACATAATTCTGCTCATCGAGTTTTAAAAAAATTAACTAGATCTAAAAAAACTCTTTGTTTTTTTTTTTTAAGATTTTCCCCGCTGCTGAGGATGGCAGCCAGCATTAATATGAACAGAGAGGAAGCATGTGGCTACCAGGGGTGCAGAAGATGTCCCAGAAGACAGTGACAGATTGAGAATATCTATTCATATACACCTGTGCAAGTGTTTTCTTTTGGGGCAGACAAGGGCTCTACTACTTTGTCTTTAGCAAACACAGAAGGAGGTAAAGCAAGACTTCTGTAACTCCAGTCATCTCAATTCACAGTGTGAAAGGACTGAGTCAGTGAAAACCTATTCACATGCCATCCTGTTGGTACACTAAGTCCTTCAGTACTGTCCTGCACTTGGAAGGCTGCTGCAGAGAGTGGTTTCTTTGCACGCCATACAGTCTTCCTGCCCATCCCACAGAGCATCTCCCAAATGCAATCAGGTTTCAGCACAAGGGCAGGGGGTTTTGGAATCTTCCTGTGGGATTATTTGGCTACATTATCCACAGTTCCTTTAATGTAAAATTTAATCATCTCTTGACTCTTGAGCTACTGAGCAAAACAAAAGACTGATGAATCCAGCAAGTTGAAGATGAGATTTCATTATGGATTTCTGCAAAATCTGTTTTGTGTTGGATTTGATTTGGACCAGGCAAATCGTAGTTCAAATCAACAGATCTAAGCACAGATTTTTATATTTGATGTTTGAGTAATTCTGGGGGTTTAACCATTACATATTTCTTCCTACTACCATAAAATATTAATGGATTTATCATTTATCATTTATCCTCCTAATATCTCAGAGGGGCAACATTACAGTTCCAGTTTATAGCTATGGAATCTAAGCACAGAAAAAGTATTTATGACTTGGTCAGACCACATGTGAAATCTGTGTATTCACACAGGATTTAAGAAGTACCTTGAGCAGAAATCTTAGGTCCTGCAGTATTTTCTTAATCATAACACCACCTGCCCATACAAAATTTTGATATATATCCTAAGGTCTTATTTGACATTGCAAATTAATTATTCCCAACAGTATTGAAAGAATGATTCTTTTGTGGGTCCAAAATCCAAATTCTAATAAGGCTTTTAAGAGAACTTTATACATTGGTAAGAAATCTTTTTCATGAATTTTAAAGAAAAAAATCCCAACCACTCTTGAGTGATGTCCCAAGTAAATTTGAAACATATTTTCATCCAGTTAGTGATTCATCAGTCAAAGCCATGTTTCCAGTCTGACAGACTTCCCAGTAACATTTACAGAGGAAGCCATGGTTAATTCTGTTCAAATGTGGACAGTTTAAATGAGCTCTTACTCCAGTTAGGTCTTTTCCTCTTAAAATGGCCATGACACTTTTTCAGGAAACAAACCTGAAAGGCTGAACACTTCACTTGAGAGTGGTAAAACAATGATCCATAAACTGTCAACCAATACACAGCATCACACAGCATGACAAAGACTGCTTTAAGTTAAGTTTACTTTGCTGTAAGAGGTATAATCCTAAATGGGTCAAAAATCAATGGCCAATGTACAATTTAGGAAAAAAAATATATTTATATGTATACTATCTTTAAGCCACCGTACATTTAGAAATTTCAAAGCAGTATGGACCACTAGGCATTTGGCCATACACAGATTTATGATATTCCTATGCATACTGTTTTTAATTGGGTATTATTTTAACACGTTCCCAGTGAAAGGAGAAAGGAACAAGTCAATAAAAACTATCAATGATTAATCCTTACGTTACAGGATCTTTACGAAGCATTACTAAGCAGGTAATGTAAATTTGTCTAAATTAAGCCCTAAGCATATTACAGACGTTAATAGTGGGCCAGGTCACTATCTACATTCATTTGATAAACAAAGTGATGGTTTTGATTATTAAACTGTGGTTCCCTGAAGTACATATTAAAAAAGATAAAAGGAGACTAAAGAAAACAGATCCCTGAGATTCAGCTTTGCTCTGCATTGCACAGAAGTAATCTTAATGGCATGCAATCCAAGAGGACTTCTGAAAAAAAACATGAAACCTGTTTGAACAGAATAGACCTCAAAAAGATGACCACGTGTGCGTTGTAGTGAAAGAACTCAAGGAATGAAGGAGTCAGGGGAAGGATATCTCTAAGTAGAGGCTTGTGAAGCCAAAATGCAGCATCTATTGATAGCGATGCCCTGCCAAAAGGTCTGATGGCATCAAGTCTGTTCTGTCTTTACATATCAGCTCCAGTGCTTAGGGAACTGTCAGTGGCCAAATCAACTAGAGGCATAGAGAACTGAGTGCTTGATAAGTGAAATACGTTCTAAAGAGTACAAAGCTACCCAAAGTTCATCAGCAGCTGGGAAAGTTATTTCAGTGCCTTTGGATCCTGCAAGAATTCATAAATTAATCATACTCCTATTTGTCACTAGTGCTCTTTTATGTTAATATTATTAAAAAACACCTTTAGCATGTTATTCAATACTCCAGCTTGGCATGATTTGTTACTTTCTAGCATAGCCTTTGAAACAAACCTTCTCTGAAATCTAAGGCAAATCACTTTGTAGTCGAGACATGACAGAAGATGTTTCCATCCATGGTCAAAGCTCATGGTTACACAGGGCTGACACTTATTTTTAAGACTGTTCAGCCATCCTCAACTTGGAATCAAAAGGAAAAAAAAGAAACTTTACTGGTCAAGAATTGCACATTTTTACCAAAAGGACGTTTAACACATCACGTTCTTATTGTATATAAATGCTACAACATATGTAGAACATCTATGTACACCCACATGTACACGCACTAGGTACACATTGGAATGTGAAACTCAAAATACTGTTATATAGTGACATTTTCTATCTAGGATTAAGTGCAGTGAGTGAGACTTTTACACTGTTTAGCTGCTACAGTAAGCTGATAAAGCTGTTCTTCCATTACCTCATGAGAATCTAAGTACCCAAACACAGAAGTCTCTGCTGTAACGCAGAGCACACAGAGCACCTGAGAGACAATGGGGAGGAGAGCATGAAAAATGGCAGAGGGCACTGAGTAATGAATACAGAAAAAAACCCCACTGCTGATTTCCTAAGGGATGAGTATATTTAACTGTCACATCTGGAAGCCACGTTTAAATATCATTAAGGGAGTTGGTTTTCAATGAAAGGTTATAAACTGAAGCGTTCTGAAATCACTCTGCACCACTTGTTTACACAGCAGAGTGGCTGCAGGTTTCCCAGCTGCGTGTGGGGTACCTACAGAAGCAGGAACCAGTAACCCCACAGGGATGCTCCCACGGATGCCCTCCCCGCCCAAAAGGGATGCTCACAAAAGAAAGCAGCTTAACACCAGCCAAAGAGTTTAAAAGTGTCAAGCGCAGTTCTAGAGCTATTAGTACAACAATAGCCTCTCCTGGGCCAAAAAAAGAGCCACATCAGAGTACTGCTTTTATAGATTCTCATCATGGTAACTACACTCCAGCCAAGTGAGTGGCTGAAAGAGCAGCAAAGGACAACAGCAGGAACTTTAGTGATGTGGCATTTGAAGAACACTTCACATATAAAAGAAAGCCTTTCCAGAGGTCTAGCAAAATGCAGGTCTCAGTTTACTCCGGGAAAATCTTTACTCCAAAAAACATATTCTGAAGGCATTCAAGGTTAGTGGGAACTCTGAATTAACAAAGGGCCTCAAGATTCAACCTCTATTCATTTGCACATACATGCACTTCACATTGAATTTAAAAGCCCCTAAAACAAACAAACAAGTGAAAATTTTGGGGTTTGGGGTTTTTTGAAAGGTCAAAAGGTCTCTGATTACAAACAAGGTTGGTGAAGTGTTTTGGACTGCTAATGTAAATATCCTGAGCACTATGGTAAAGATTAAAGGATAGAGAGTGGCAGACAAGGTACAAAGAAAGACACTGTACTTCTCCTGCAAATGCATATGTGAATTCTGCATGTGCTAGTTTGCTCTGAGCTATGTTAGGTCATGCTGTGTGACACACATTTGATTTGCTATAAGATTTAGAAGGACACACCTATCAAAATATGTTTATAAACTGCCTGCAGAATTAGTCAACTGCATTTTGCCTACATCTGAAGTAGATGTGGGATGTTTATTTTCAGACCCAAAAGCTACATGCAGTCAAGGAATGCTGATGGATTCTTTTTTTTGCAGGGAAAAGTACTGATGTCATTCTACTGCTACCATATTTAGCACAATTTTGTTTTAATATGGAACTTTGAAATTAAGAATAATTCCCTCTGTCTGTCACAATAATACAGTGCAACTTCTTTGCCTAATTATTGCTTTTAAGTTATAACATGGCAGAGATAACACATGAGAAATTAAAAAGCAAAATTAATTGATCTGTTTACATCTACACATAGGAACACTGGAATGATGACACTGATTGCCATTATAACAAAACACGCACACTTAACTAAATGAAGTGTTGCACTGTATTGGAAGAATATAGCTGCATCTTGTAGAGCACCGTTTAAAACAGCAGCTTACATAGTTTGCATTTATAGAACTCATACTTTCATTTCCATTTATTACTGCATGGATCTGTAAAAGGCAACTTTTACCTGATAGAAGGGTGTTTCCAAGAAGGCAACATATGGGAATTTCATCTGCTTATAGACTTCTTTCTTTTGTGTCCTCAGAAAGTGGACAGACAGAAAAAGGTATCCAGATTGGAAGGGACTATTTCTAAATGAAGGAAGTTTAACACACACTCCCATCTTCCTTTGGTATGGTATCCTAGTCTGGATTTTCTCCCATGCACCCACGGACCCACAAACACATTTCCTTGTACTTCTAGAATGAAGCGCTACACACAGCCAGTTTTGAGTTTAAGTTGTCAGGCTGAAAGGAAAAAAACAGGCTCCATAGGTAATGTCTGATGGGTATTGGTAATCTGTCCAGTTTTAATTTAGTTGGTATATTAGGCTAGATTTTAATTCTGTGTTTATCTGCAGACAAAAGACTACATTCTTAAAAACATGCTTGAACTGTTCAAGTGAAACAGAGATCGAAATGCTAATTGAGTCTTCTCAGAAAGGTTTTGCTTAGATCTGTGAGAACACAAAAGGCCAGTTAATGGAAATATATGCAAGAAATTTTGTTTATTCGGTTCAAATCATATAGACAGGTTAATTAAAATTTCACAAAGGATTTGTTTTCGTGTATCAAGCCTAGGGGTTCTTGGTGTCGCGTTTAAACAGGTGCATAAAAGACCAATGAAGGGAAAATAGATATGTACCCTGAAAGAGGAATTTAAAAAGAAAATCAATATCCCAGGCAACAGAAAAAAATGGAATTTATCATTTGTGCATGCAAATGAGAGGGTAGTTGGGATAAGAGCTAACATAAATTTCTTATTCCTTTTGTAGTCCAGTCCATTCTGAGACTTCAAATTGCAGCGTACTATAATGAACTGATAAAGATCTGGATCATGAGAAACCCCCAAGCAAAGAAGCATGTGAGAGATAGTGCATCTCCCACACAGTGCACAGAGGCCACCTTGTTAGGGAGTGGAAGGTCAAGAGCCAGATACTTTCCCTCTCTAGCCCAGCAAACAAGTAATGTATTTCCAAGGAACAGGTAAGTTTGGGCTAATTCCTTTGGGAATTTGTCTAGGATCACAGAACAGGTCAGGGTGGAAGCAACCTCAAAAGATCATCTGGTCTAACCTTAATTAGCCAAACTCAGGACTGGAGTGTATGCCACAAAAGGACTGTACCACTCAGACTACTACAGATCTGACACTGAAACCAGCTCCAACAGAAGCTGGGTATTTCATATTCTGAAAAAAAAAACCTCTTTAATGTAAAGAAAGATTCCTCATATTTGAGATTTATGCCTGTAACTAAATTTCTTATGACCAGATCCAAAGTATCTAGGCTCCCTTGAGGATGGAAATGAGCTGAAACAGTAACTAGGCATGCAGGTACTTTGTTTGACTAAGGCCCTGAAGTTTAACCAGATTCTCATCAAGTCAGGAAGAATCATTTCACAGATTTTATAGGTAAAAACACTGATGTGTCATTGAGTAGTATTTCTATTTCCTCACTGTTCCATAAAATGCTGTTCAATACTTCTACCGTTTGATCAAAGATTGGAAATATTTCTAGCTGGCATGCTTGAAGGAAACAGCTCGGTCCTCCAGAGGAGAGAAAGTTCACCTTCACCAAAAGACTGTGGTTTCCTTCAGAACAATTTGACACAAGGGCCACTGCACAGGCAAATGCAAACAGCAGCTCACAGTTCACATATGAAACACCAAAGACATGACTACCGTAGTAGACACCCTAAGCAGCAGGCACAACATTACTATAGCATTGATTCTGTTAGAATAATGGGGTCTTTTGGCTTCCCATGCTCCAGAGTTATGTGTTCCTGTATATTCTATTTCAAGAATACAAAAGGGTATCCTTAAATGCATGTAAAAAAGGAGGTAAACTTGAAGAATGACGTTTTTAAGGGTGGTGCAACAGAAGACAGGTGATGAAACATATGCTGAACTAACACAGAAACAGAAGATAACAACAGGCAGCAGATCACCTCAAAAAAAACTACTCAAAAAAAAAAACCAAAACAACTCCTTTTCCTTTAGACAAGCATTCATATAATATGCAGAAGCACTGCTTTAAAAATATCTAAAAAGATTGCACACTGATCGTTTTATATGTAACATGCTGAGGATGAAAATAGGATTTACAAAACATAGATTTACAAAGTTTTTCAGCCATACTGTTTCCCTCTCCCCTTTCTTCCAAGTACAGAATTGTACTCTATCTTCCTCATTTTTTACTATTTCTCTGGACACAGTTACGATATTGAAAAGCAAATACGGATAACTGATATTGCAGCCAGTACAGACAAATCTGCTATTACAGGCTGAGCTGGAAGCTCTCTTTTGCAAGAGAGGAATTGCAACCATTAATTCTTTCAGAATACAAGCTTTTACCAAAATAAAAAGCACGTTAAGAGCAAAATGTTATACCAGGCTACTTCATGTCATAGTTCTCAACAAAAGCAATGTTTGTTCTAGAGATACTCAACAGACTGAGCTCATGCAGAGTTACTGGTAGCTGGGGAAATGTGGCAACTCCAGAAATCAGTTTGATCAAATATGTTAAGAGGTACAGAAACACATAACTTCACGTATGCAGGCTTGACAAATCTGGCCACTGTTTCCCAGCTCTTATGGTTACAGTAATAACCTTTCAAAAGTGAAGTGCATAGAAAGCAAACAGGGAATTGTCTTGTTGAAGCTGCTGAGGTGGAAGTGTTTAAGACAAATCAAAACCCCAAACCAAAAAATAACTCAGGTTATTTTAAAGTTTAGTTATTTTTTAAAATTTAGTTATTTTTTTAAACTAAATTTTAAAATAACATAGTATCATAGAATTGTTTCAGTTGGAAAAGACCTCTAAGATCCTCAAGTCCAACCATTAACCTAACATTACCAAGTCCACTACTATACCATGTCCCTAAGCACCTCATCTACATGTCTTTTAAATACCTCCAGGGATGGTGACTCCACCACTTCCCTGAGCAGCCTATTCCAAGGCTTGATACCCTTTTGGTGAAGAAGTTTTGCCTAATATCCAACCTAAACCTCCTCTGGGGCAACTTGAGGCCATTTCCTCATGTCCTATCACTTGTTACATGTGAGAAGAGTCTGTCCCCAACTCTCTACAACCTCCTTTCAGGAAACAACACAACCTCAACCTCTCAGCTGCTGCTTATAGTTTTCTATTGTGGAAAAAAAAACTAAAATTGACAATATTCTTGTCATAGCACAGATGCTACTAAGAACTATGCAGGGCTTCTGCAAAGCTTTCAAATGTCATGGCATCCTCATGCTGCTGTAAATTGGGAAATCTGGGAACTGAAGCATGGGCTAGCACTGACTTCAATTTTTTAAGGAAAAAGCCAGCAGCATTGGAGCCAGAGGAGTACTACAGTGGCCGAGACCCTTTATTTCTAAATCCATAAAATAAAGCAGGACTGACCACTAAACTGTAAATGTTAAACTGTAGAGGAAATTTGAACTTTATGCATTACAGAAGGATGGAGAAAAGGCAGAAAAGGGAAGGCAGAGGGACACTTCATCTTCCACTTCTTAGAATCATCAAATGGTTTGGTTTGGAAGAGACCTTAAAAGATCACCTAGTTCCAACCCCTTTGGCACGGGCAGGGACACATCCCACTACAACAAGTTGCTCAAAGCCCCATCCAACCTGGCCTGGAACACTTCCAGGGATAGGGCATCCACAGCTTCTTTGGGGAACCTGTTCCAGTGCCTCACTGCCCTCACAGTGAAGAATTTCTTCCTTATATCTAATCTAAATCTACCCTATTTCAGTTTTAAAATGTTACCACTCGTCCTCTCACTACACTCCCTGACAAAGAGTCACTCCCCATTTTTCCTGTGGGCCCCCTTTAAGTATTGGAAAGCCACAAATAAGGTCTCCTTGGAGCCTTCTCTTCTCCAGGCTAAACAACCCCAAGCATCCTTATGCAACTCAGAATCTGCAGGCAAAATAAAGCAGGAAGAAGCAAAAGAGCAGCAAAAAAAAGAGATGTAAACTATCAGAAATTTACCAGTTAAAAGTATGTTTCAAAACTAAGCTTAGTCTGAGCTCTAAAACAAAAGCTGGTGAAAGTTTCAAGTGCAAAGGAAAATTACACTGCCTCTGCAGGGCTGCCAGAAGGTCAGACTTTTGGCCCTTGTTTTCCTTCTCAACTTTAAACACATTTGTCTGCTAGTAGCCATCTAGAACCAGCTTTCCAGTAATGTTTCGAGCGTATCTGTGCTGGTTCTTAGCTGGAAACTAAGCACTTAATGCAAAATTATGAAGTTCCAGGCTCCTGCTCAGCTACTACAAGAGACACACAGAAGCCCATAAGCACTTTATTTACAGCCCTGAAGTTTCCCTAAGTTTGAGGTTAGACCTTGGGCTTTTGGTCATGGCCATAGTGCCACTGCCACGCTACTGAACTGTGTTCTGAGTTCAGTCTCTGCACTTGTTCATAACCTCACTGTTAGTGGGCAGAGCAGCTTTCCATTTAGCTGATAACAAAGTCCCTCAAGATCCAGAGGAAATGTTCTCTGTGCCAGACCGAAGAAGCTTAAAGCCTACTGGAATTTATTTGAACTTGCTTAATCTACTGGGTGCTGCAAAAAAAAATGCAGTCATTTTAACATGGGGCCAGAACAGAGAATGAGACAGTGATAGTCATCCGATTCAATTATTTCTGTTCAATGCATAAGTAGTCCTTGAAGCAGAACTGGAACTGTACTCCACTTCCCCAGGAGAATGCTGACCACTACCCTACAGAATCATTATCCCTCTTATGTCTTCTCATCCTTTTGTCACAGAGTCTAAGTCCTTATGTGGACATAGGGCCTAATTAATTTTGGAAAGCTGACATAATGTAAATGTCCAAATGTATTTAAGCAGTTTCCAACGAGGGAAGAAAAAAAAAAGGGGGGGGGAAGGATGCTTGATCCCAGCAAAACTACCCTCCCCCCCCCTCAGGTTCTTGAACTGCATCCATCACAGCACTGTCTCAACACTTGAGGGCACAGGAAAATCCTGATTAAATGGACACGGCTTGGAAAAACTCCAAAACATCAAACCTCAAGCTTAGTTAAAAAGTACCTATTATTGTGTAGGACTTATTCTCAGTGCTGTGTAGATCTCAAACTAAAATAAAGTCAGAACTGTGCACTGCCTGTTCAAAAGAGAAGTAAAGACCTTATTTTTTGCGTACAAATTGTATGTGACTTTAATAGTATGAATTCTGTCAAGTGGTTCATAGAATAAATTTGCACACAGTTCAACATAACATGTGCACATTAAATAGGATTTGGCATTAAAAGACCCAACATTGAATGGAAATCGAAAATAAATGCCCACATTCTCCCCAGAAGACTATTCACCCCAAGGCCTTAGGCATTAATTTAAGTGAATGAGGAAGCCACTAGGGCAGCTGTCGGTAGCTTATTTGATTTGTGAATAAACAATGGCTTCATTTTAAATGCTATTTACTCCTACTCCATACTAATGTAAAAATCAAAAACACAAAAAAGAACTGACTATTTAAAAACACACATTTTTAACATAGCTTTTATACTGCAAAGTTCTTTATTTCAACATGGTAGGAAAATAAAATAGTAAGAACTTCTGTTGCATTATTAATTTTAACTGCTACTAATGTTAAGAAGCCCTGAGGTTGTATCTTATACTTAATTGATATTGTGCATTTGGCTGTATATTAATGAGAAGTTAGGGTATCATAGGTCATTCCAATAAAATCTTCGGGCTTGTCAGCTTGAATTATGTATCTTTACATCTGTAGAAAACAGTGGCAATATGATAATTACAGTAGTTGATACATGTTGCTATAACTTGTTAGTACAACCAGGTACCTCATGTCCAAAGTGCAGATGCCAATCCAGACTAGCACTAATAATCCATCAAACAGTTTATTAATTATGAACAGTTTCTATGCAAAGAGAAGCATTTAGCTGCACAATGAATTTTCAAGCTGGAGCACAGTAATTTCTTCTTGATGATATAAAGATTTACTTACAACAAAGAGCCACCATCTCCCTGACACTACAAGATGAAAACGAAGACCTTTACCCTGTACAACCACATACACAGTGCTGAACTTTATGTGCAGGTGTGCCTATGGGCTTCTGATAATTACCTATATAACCTCATGCAACCATTTAGGTTTCATATAAAACAGATTCGTTATCAGGATTCATATTTTTCTGTAGGTTTTACCTTGTGCATAATTCAGAGAGGATCTGTGTGGAAAGACGCAGTTCTATAGCCTTCCTCTGGCAGAAGCTACGTGCTGAATTCTGTTTGCCTTCCATGCAACTTGTAATTTAAAAGACAATGGAACCCAGCTGCCCCGACCTACACTCAGTTCCTCTTTCACATACAGACATCCTACCCCACAATCACATTCTTGTTTGACATGTAATAGAGGTATGGGAGTCTAGAAGAAGAGGAAGAATTTACATAAAAGGAAAGGAACTTTTTCCAAACAATAAGCAAATTGTGTCTGTTCATGAATGCAAAATCTGACTATAAAGCAAACTGAGTGCACAAGTTAAATGTGGCTTTGTGCAACTGGCACTTACAACAGCTGATAGCCCAATATGAAACACTCCTTGAAAGTATTGCAGCAACAACCTATGGATAAATTGTTATTGAACAATTTTTACAATATACATTAAGCACAAAAAGGTTTGTTTTCAAGACACACCATAAAAGTTCAGCCTTGGTTTTCGTGGTAAGCATGAGTATTCAGGATAGCAAAAGAAAGGAAAAAACCCAACAGTCCCATGGAACAGTTCCCATGCTAACCTCTGCTGCTAAGGTGTAAACCTAGAAAAACTACACAGATTCAAAAGGTGCTCAGAAATTACAGTCTGTAAAATCAGAATCCAGCCCTACATATTCAAATACGTGGCCACCAAGGGCCCGAGCCCACATAACTATTATATAAGAACACACATTTTAACCTTATTCACTTAAATTCACCCAGGTTGAAGCAGGGTTTAGGAAATTAAAAAAGCAGGAAGAAAACCAAACTTCAGGTACTTTACCCCTGTCCACAGGCAATGAATCAGCCCAATAGCTCAGGACATTTCCCAGCACAAGTCAACTGTGTAGCACATGTGGAGGGAGGGGATCCAGCTCAGCCTAGTGTTTGCTGTTCATGGCTATCCGAGATGTTATGTGCACACCAGTTCCAGCTGGACTGCCAGATGTCTGAGATTTACAGACATATGGCAGCCTACACGGTAGCATCTAAACTTCTAGGACATTCACAAAACTCTGACTAATCTGTTAAATTCTTGAAATCTACGTGGACAAGCACTCTGTGTGCAAAAGGGAACATGTCCAGGAGAATGCAGATGACTGGTAGCTGACAGGGATTAATGGCCCAAACAATCTACAGTCTCTTATATTCAGAGAGGAGCCCAGTCATTTTTCTTTCTGAGTCATGAGGCATAGCCCAATAGGTTGTAAAAGGTGTATTTGTTGTTTATATAAATATAAATAAAAGGTAAATTTGATATATTAAAAGCATGTTATCTGTAAGCTAGTGTTTTGTCTTCCTGAGGCTCAGGTAGTGCAGCTCCACATTTTCTCCTCCGTGGCCTCATATTTGGCAAAGGAGGCAGAAAAGTGCCCCACCAGAGCAGGTCAGGGTTGGTGTATTATGGACACTGCATAATTCTTGCAGCTATGGTAAAACATAAAGATAAGAAAAGAAGGTAGAGTGAGTCGACTGAAAAAATTCTATCTCAGCTACAGACTCGGATCTACAATCGAGTTGAGCGCACCCAATGCTTCAGCACACTGCCTCGGCTGAGCCCCAGCCACTGCCTGAGTGCACGCTCTTGGGGAGGCAGTGCCAGGTAGAACAGAATAAATCCACCATTAACTTTTGAACCACCCTGTTCTGTGCCAGGCTTCAGAGAAACACGAAGCACAACACAGCTGTGGGAGGGGTTTCTGGTGGCTAATGCCACTTACCAGAAGGATGCTTCTAAAGCATCTGTGTTTTCATTTCCTAATTTAGTTCAAGTGTTTAGGCAAAAGTATTCTGCTTCTGGGATCTTTGATTCCAAAAATTAAGCACTGAATCTGTATTTCAGTACCTAAACAGAGCTGGCCTGTTTCTCAGTGTCATTAAAGCCATACACTTTCAACCAGTGCTTTTCAAGTTCTTTCCCACTCTTCAAAAATTATTCATCTTTTTCCTTGCATAAAGAATGCTCACATTAATAAGACAAGGAAGAAATGCCCTTGTAAAAGAGAAATAGAGGGTCAGACATACAGACACCACACTCACTTAAGCCTAACAACAGGCCTTTTCATTAATTATCTTCCTAATGATGGGTCCTCGAACAATACTGCAAAATTTCATTCAAAATCGAACTACTCGCTGGGGAAAGCGTGCATTTTATCTTGTTCCCTCAAGAACTCTGAAGCCATCTTCCTCATATTTATATTCTAATCTTTCTATGCTCACTTGTAAAAGCTGATAATTAGGAAAGCCTCTTTGATGGTCAGAAGCTGCACACTATTTCTGTGTGCATGGTAACAGGATGAATCACTGGCTGCACTAATCCTGTAAGAGTGTTAAAGGTCCCATGTGACAGTTACTGTGAATGCTAAACCTGCCCTATATTATGCTATTTCCCACTAATCCTAAGAAAATTAATGTTAATTTATCATGAAAAAAAGGTTAATTATACATTTACTTCTGATTTAGGCACATTAGACCAGACTCACAAATAATACCAGGGGTGTTTGGGTTTTTTTTTGTTTTGCACAGGAAGCTTTCTTTTCTAGCCTACAAACAGGGACTACACTCCACAATCATATCAAGTTGGGGGGTATTGTTGCAGAGGCAGGACAATGACAAGACCTATTGGTAATTCTGATTATCCCTCTGATCCAGTTTAACAAAACTTTAGCTTTTGTTCTTTATGCAAAGCTTGCAACAGTAACTGCTTCATCTCTTCTGCTTGCACTTTTCAAGTATACATTGAATGTCAGTTCTGGTTCAGAAAACAGATTAAAATTATTTAATTACCTTTTTATTGCTTATCAAAGTAACATAAAATAACATTTGTTCCTTTACGAAATACTTTATTGTAATTAAAACACAGCATTCACCTGACATGAAAGGAAAAAAAAAAAAAAAGCCAAAACAACAAAGCCCTACATTTTGAATGATTTATTAATATTAGCAGACTCTAATCCTTAAGTACAATCCTGGCATTTTACCCAGGGTCACGTAATAGCTGCACTACATACTATACAAACCAGCTTCCAGAGATTGTTCAGTGATGTTGGAACAGGCTGTTTGTAAGACTGTTCAAAACAACTCTGACAAAGGAAGAGACAGATTACCAGAAGGATCTTTTGTTGACCTAAACAGTATATCAATTCCAACACTGATGTAGCTAACTGGTTCTTCTATGACTTGGCGACCTGCTCTGTTCAAAACTACACTGACATGCAACTTCTATGCTGTGGAATATAAGCAGTATACGTTTTTCAAATTAAAGGTTTAGATAGCTAATTATATATGTCAGGCATCATAGTTTCACATCAGATGCCAAAAGAGGGCAGCTTTTTCTGCCAAAACTTAACCCCAAACCATGTATCATATAATAGGTCTTTTTAACAAAAGTGGTTCAGATAGATACTATTGCCTAATAGGAGCTGCATTTTTTTCATGTTATGCATAAAAGCCACTTGTGTGCTGGGAGCATGTATTAAAAGGTTCCCCACACCCTAAATGTCTGACCCGGTTCCTTTATGGTTAAATCCACACCTGATTTGCCAGGTGCAGCCCCACGAACTAAACAATCTTGTATTTTTCTCTAATTTGCCACTTGTTTTAACTGTTGGAAGTAGAAGTGATTAAAGCTATTGCTTTGAGGGCTCTTTGCAATACTGCTTAGACAGGCTACTTTATAGTGAAAACCATAAAGCCTTGTCTCTACAAAAATGCATAAGATAAGAATGCAAGTATTTGAGTTTTGGGGTTTTTAGGTTTGATTTGTTAGGTTAAGATCAAGAAGCACTTAGTTTAATTGTTGCATTGTACCTTAATAAGCATTTACAGCTGCTGAACATGTCCCTGCTGCAAGGCTCTGTCCCCATCTACCTTGATACTTTTTCAAGCTGATCAATACTTGCACGTTTGTGTCATTTTCATTGACCATAACATGTGGTGAAGAGAAGGGATTTATGAACAAGGGGTTTAATTCACATGAAGCAGCTTCCTTAACATGTAAACAGAAAAAAATGCTTTCCCTGAGCCTCCCCCTTACTGCTGAAGTGTGCTCCTGAAATTACCTTTTGGTCCAGTGCTCTAGTATCTCCTGTCCCACCACAGAAAAGCATCTGCATAGTCCTTAAATTTGGTGCTATTTGTGCAGTACTGCATAGTATCTGTCAGGAGACAATGCCAGTGGTCCCCCTGTTGCTTCCAACCAAAAAACAACCAACAAAGGCAATAATGTATATCACTAAGATTTCTCAGTTAAAGAAGCTAAAATTTAATGGGCCAGAAATGGAGGTTTAACAGACAAACTATGTAATCTGCACATATGCCAGTGTTTTCTCTGGTAAGCCTTAACTTCTACTACATCTCCATTTATAGTTAAATGCATACTTTTATAACATTATATGGATCATGACCAACTAATATTAGTAAAATAGCATTTACATTTTTGCTTAATTTTATATTAGAGGTGCCATCACAATGTGTGATGAAAAACCAATTCAAATTCAGCTGCTGTCCAGAAAAATTATAACACCCAATTATTAACAGACAGGGTCTATCCTATTTCCTACATCCTTCCAATAGCCTTTGGAAACCATTTCTCTGCTTAATATCCTATAAATTTTTGTTAGAAACATTCTTCAGTGTCTTTGATAGGAACACTGTGCTGAAAATCAATAGTCTGCATACATCTTTGCCTGCAATATGCTATATATCATAATCCTGTTTTATAAGAGTCTAAAATGAGCTAAACCAGATTCAATTTTAAGATTCAGAATTCAGAATAATAGGTTTTAATTTAAGAAAATATCTGTCACTGTGAAGAGGCAAACAAATGGATTAGATTCAGCAGTTTTATTCCTTAGGCCGTAAGTGTTAATCTCTCAGCAGAACCAACATAATATACCACTACAGATTATCAAAAGTGACTACTTGCTGCCGTGAATTATTCATCTGAAAGGTTATGCACCAGTGATAATATAAATTATATTTGAAAAATATTCATATAACATTTTAATAAGCTTTAAAAAACGATTTCTTTCTCAATGTTTAAACTAAAAATAATATTTAGTGTCTCAGAAGGAATTATGGATTTATTGGATGTGTTCAAAAATCCTGCCGTAACGTATCTGAGACTTAGGGGAAACTGATCACCTAAATGCTCTTTAAGATGTACTTGCTCCATAAATTAAAGATTATACATGTGCATTTCTCTCAAAGGCCTCTAATCGAATTATTCTCATGCATGTAAATAGCTGGTGACTGTTTACAATTTATGATAAAACACAGGAATTCTTGCCTGTGCAGGCAGTGAGAAGGATCTCAAGGAGGAACCTCACCCCCAGGACAGGCAAGGATATGCCCTTGTGTTTGCCAGAGCCCGGCAAGGGAAGCTCCAGTTTCATGAGCAACACCCAGTGCAGCACCTGAACTCAGCCCAGTGCTGCAGCGCCTCTGCACTGCTGCCTCAGTGCAATAAACCCTCTGAAAGAGGAAGGTCTGTATGATTTTGAAAACATACCAAGGAGTGTTTCAAATATAGTGATTTGGGGTTTGTTACGCATGGCAAAAACGCCCTAACAGACACTGCCAAAGAAGCCTGATTTTCTCAGTACCCACCCACAGGCACTTTTAAAATATATTTTAAAAGATATTCTGAGTATTAAATCAATAAATCATGTGTGTGTTTGACCTGTGGCTCAGCTATATAACACCTGGCAATTGCTCCTCTTTCCTACCCTGGTTGTCCACTATAGGATTTGACAAGTCAGTGCTTTTTTCTTCCTTTTGCTTTCATTCTTTTCCAGTGTAAAATCTCAGCCCATCCTCCTCACCACACCTGTCCCAATGTGTACACCTGTCCTCAGCTTCCAGCACCATTTTGATGCTGATAAATCTTCAGTCTTCCCTTGCACCTTTCATTTCCCTTATGTTGCAGGCTCTCTTCTTCGCCTACTTCTCAAACACACAATTTTGATGTCAGTCAGCCTCCTGAAAATTGAACGTCTTTGCTTCCAATTCTCACCTCCTTGCCATTACTGTTGACAACACTATCTTTCTCGACTCTCTAGATTTCAAATTTCATGGCCCATTCAACTCTTTCCTCCATCACTTGATCTCAGCTCAAACTACCATCAAATCCTATCAGTACTTTTCTATGGTAACTCCAGTATTCACCCTGTCCTTTCCAGTCCTTCCACTAAAATCTCTGTTCTAGGCTTCAGATTACTTGCATCAGTTACAGCAAATTCCTGTTTGTGTTATTTCCCATGCTCCAATATATGTAAAATATATCTGCTAAAATAATTATCCTCCTTGCCTGCATTGACCATACCACTATGCTCACCAATCAAAAAAAGTTACCTACAGTTACCCATTACTTTCTGTATTAAGCTCAAGGCCCCAACTCTTACTTCCAAAGTCATGTACATCTCCACTCTTAATTATTTTTCCTATACATCCTTTTCAGCTTCTGTTTCCTACAAACTGACTTACTATTTCTTTATTGATTTGCTGCTTTTCTCAACACCTCATACATGCCACAGCAGTGCTGAATATACAAAATATCTTTGCTTCTTCCCTTCCAAAACGAGACTCTCTGTCACACTTACTCAGGTATCTCTTCTTAATTCTCTGTTTCCTTTCACCTGCAGTTAACCAATGGAACATAATCCTTGCCTTTATTTTGAAAAGGGAAGTAACCATCATAATTGAGCCACTTATTCTCTCCAGAGCAGTTTTGCTGCTCCCGCCTGGGGTCTTTTCTTTGAAACTAGTACAAGCAAATCATTCCACAAGATGGACAACTTCAAAGATTTCAGAAAAAACACACACAAAAAAACCCACAACCCTCTCCTCCTAAACAGAAATAATCAGTTTATTTCACTGTGTATTTCATTGAAAATCAATGCTTACTAACAACTAAAAATCAATTTTTCTTAGAAAAATCATGAGACAGTAATAGGCAAAGCAAAATTTAAATCAATTATGCAAATGGAGGTTACTTTTAAGCCACGATTTCAATCAAGATTAATTAATTAAATTAATCTACTCCATCCCAATGTCATACCGTAGTACATTATATTACTTACATAGCAATGCATGCTTTCAAAGCCCTTTTTTATAAGAAGTTGCACACACAATTTGATCTGGAGGAAAGCTGAAGTGATTTTATTCCCATTGAACAGATGGATAAGGTGAGACAGAGAGATCAGTCAGTAAGTCAGTGGCATATCTAAATCCTTGAACTAAGGTCTGCTGATCAGACAGCTCTGCCTTCCCTAAAGAACAAGGGTGGTGGTCATCAGTTGAACCCCCTCGAAGATTATGTCTTTTGTCTGCACATTTGGACACTGCTCCTGAGCTGACAGTTAAAGACATGAAACCTGAACAAAGACCACAGGAACAGGCCAACTTCAATATCATATAATCACCGTTTCCCAGATAAATTATTTGAGCACACATATACCATAGTTCCAGAAACAGCTATAGTGACTTAACAGTCGATCACCCACAAGGCACTTGACATGACCCCTACAGAAGAGACATTATAATAGATTATGTCTGTCATATGAAATAACCCCACAGTAGTAATTCAAAGTTAGCTCCACAAAAAAAGACTCAGAATCATCCCATAACCTATTACAGAAACTCATCTATGGGGAAAGGTAACATCCAGCAAAGGAGCAGTAAAAATAATCAAGCCCAGCCCTTAACCTTCACCAGCAGCTTCCTGTGGACAACAGAAGGATCTCTAGCTACACTTCTGATTGTTGTCACAACTCATCTGGGGCAAATGATTTTCTGGATGCCAGCTAAATGACTATTATAATCATCTATTTTGAAAATTCATCTGTGTTTTCAAGCTCCTGATCAGCTCAGACAATACCGGAAGACAGTATTTTTAGTCTAGTACAGCAAGTAAAAACATTCTCAGAAACAAAAAACACTTCTCCCAAAAAAAATTCAACTCCAGGATTTTCCAAGATGATAGAAAATGTTTCAATATAAAGGTCAGTACACCAGTCAGAAAGTCTTTTTACACCACAAGTGCAAGTAACGCAATAAAACCTAAAAGGTACTGCCCTTCAATTATATCTTTTACTATTTCATTGCTTTATAGGTATAACCTCATATTTTAATATTACAAATATTTAATTCAAAGGTTTTTCTAGCTATGAAGACTCTATTGAGCACTAAAGCAAGAAGAAAAACAGATCTAAACTAAAAGTGCAATGAAGTGATTATGATGGTTATGAATCAGCCCTCCATTATTGAGCCACTTTAGCAGCATGTAATAGATTCTGATTAAGCTCTTTAAGCTGAATTACAATGTATGATTAGAAGACTACTCAATTAATATTTTTCAAGGCCCAGAAGCTAATTTTACCAGCATCTGCTAATTTTTACCAAGCTCTGATCAGACCTTACCACAGACGACCCAGCAGGAAGCAATGAGCTAGCTCCAGCTTTACCAAGCCTGCTAATAAAAACTTCAAGCTGACATGAAAGCTCAGAGCTCTGTCACTGTGTGGAAGCTTCTCCCCACGTCCCATGGAAGAATTCTAGGATTCCCCATGGCAAAGTTACAGACATCTCACACTTAAAACAAGGGCAGCTCCTGGACTGGAGTTTGCTATTTCAGATGCCCCACACTGCTACAAAACTACTAGAAGCCACTGCAAACATTTAGAAGTCAAGATGAGAACAACTCAAGCAAGTTTTCAGATCAGTTTATATGGTGCTCCTAGCAATGGAAAGTGATAATCACAGCATCCTGTCGCTTCTTTATTGCACAACAAATTTCGAAACACTGCAATCTTTCATGTTCCCAGTGGAAGATGCAAGACACACACAGTATTGTTTCCTCTTATTCACAAAACATAAACAGGATTATCCACATTTACTAGAAAGGGCAAAGACTGCAACAAAATGTGACTTCAGCAGCTCTGCCTGCAGAAACTCTGGGTACAAAATGACTGTGTCCAAAATAGAGACAGCAAACAGCTGCCTCTGACCTATGGGTCGTGTTAACATCTGGGGAGAAAAAGCTTTCTTTTATGGGATTCTTAAGTAAGAAGATATCTTACTAGCTTAATTTTACCTAGTTTCATCCTAGTAAACGTTATGAGGTCCTTGTGTAGACATTTAATTAATAAGAACAAGCACATTTTCTCCTGAATGTTTCAAATAGCTGGTTTTGTTATTCAGAAACATGAAGCCAACACAGCACAAGTTTAACCTTGAAAAATAGCTTTTTCTAAGTTCCCGAATGTATTTTTGCATGCCACTGAGGCTACAAGGCACCAACCCCCAAATTCAGTTCAAATGTTTGCACACCAAATGCAATGCAGACACAGCCCATCTAAAGCAAGTGGCCTCTCAGATTAGCATATAAAGCTGTGCACAATTATATGCTTGTTCATATGAGCCTGATCACAAAGTTCCTTTAGCCTTGTAATAAAAGGGATTCCTCAGGCAGGTTTGTCTACATAGATTACCCATAATCACCTGGAAAAGTACTGAGAAGTTTACTTTTTCAATCCACACGACTGTCATCCACTTCCAAGAATGTTGTAGTCATTCTTAATGACTTCCTCAGAGGACCCTTTGGCGACAGGTTCTTCAACAGCATAGTTTAACTCCACTACTTTTTTTTAATCTTGCCTCTGAAAAAATTTCATTTTAACTTAGAGTACTATCAGTAATTGTAAAATGTTTCAGCATCTCCTTTGTTTTATAGCATTTTTATTTTCTGTGCTTTTGTTTCACATGGAGAAATAAGTAGCAGGTGTATTTTCTTACAGCCCATAAATATTTACAGATTGTGAATAACAAAAAGCACTGTTTAAAAAAAAAAAAAAAATCCTCATATTTTTACATACAACAGGAGGAAAAGGAAATTTCCCCCCTAGAGCCCACGTGTGAGAGTGAATGTTTTGGCACTGTGTGTTAAGGAACCAGCTGAGACAAAAGGGTTATGTCCATATCCTTACAGTCATCCAATTATTTTTATATATATATAATGTATGCATGTGAATCTATGACATCATGCACCATTAATGCAATTCCTATAAATTCAGGCAGCTGGTCTTTGAATCAAGTTTTGAAATCCCACCAGCCTGGAGACAGTAGGACTTTGGAGCAGGTGAGTAAGTTGTCCTGGGAATTTCTCGAGTCCTTCACTATTATTTAATTATTTTAGATTTCCATTAAAAAGGAATTGAAAATAGTTTACATATTAAAATAAAATCTTTTGCTGTTGATTTAGTTCCAGCTAAAACTTGTGCAATCCCCAGATACTTACATCTAAGCAGTGACTGGAATATACCTTAGGTGATTGGCACTTCCCTAGCTCTATCTGAGGCTAGCTGTGTCTCATGGAGGGCTTTCTACATTTGTATTAGCAGCCTGAGAGGCACGCAAGTGAACAGGGAGCCAGTTCTTCCTTTGGAGAAGTAGTGCAAAGTACTCTTTGAAACGTGCTACCATTAAGTCATGTGAAGAGCTGCACTGAGGACTACCTGTGAGATTCCTAGTAACCTCTGGAATTATCCCAGTACATTTCAGTGCACTGCAATATCGAAATGCAGGGTTCACGTGGGTAAAAATAAACCAATTGACAGTGAAAAGGCTACAGTGAGTAGTCTGAAAAAACAGTGTCAACAAATTATTTTTTAGAGTTATTCTTTAAAAATCTGAATACATGTAAATATCCCAACTCAGCTCTGCAGTGTCCCCTCCCTAGGGTGGAGTGTTGTCTAGGCTTTATGTACCTCCCAGAGGAATGGTTTTGCCTCCATTTACCTGAGTTACCTAACTGTCATAGAATCACAGAATTGTTTATGTTGGAAAAGTCCTTTAAGACCATCAAGTCCAATTATTAACCTAACTCTACTAAGACTACCACTAAACCATGTTCCTAAGCACCACATCTACATGACTTTTAAACACATCCAGGGATGGTGATTCAACAGCTTTCCTGGCCAGTCTGTTCCAGGATTTGACAACCCTTTAGGGGAAGAAATTTTTCCCAATATCCAGCCTAAACCTTGCTTAGGTAATTTGACGCCATTTCTTCTTGTGACTTGTGATAAGAGACCAGCTCTCACCTCTCTACAGTGGGTTTTCATCTTTTCTAGACTTCAGACAAGCAGGTCTTTGCACCATCATCATTTTTAGTGGAAGAGCATGGCTCATTATCACCCACATAATGTCACTGAGGCTATATCTTACTCTTCCCCCACTGTTTTTACACCGACAAGTAAGGCTTGCACCAATAAGTGACCACAGCCCAGCACAGCTTTAAAAACAAACAAAAAATATGTCCAGCACTAGCCACATCTCTTTGAAGAGATCTCCAGATAGAGTCCACAGGTAGGTCACTAAATCCTGTATACTACTGTCACAGAGCTGCTGGAATTGAGCTGGAGGACTTTGTCTGTTCTGCCTTCAATCCTGAATCCAGTTCCAGAACCCAGC
>NW_008583516.1:0-36274 GCF_000691845.1 Merops nubicus | reverse complement strand
GCAAATGAAGTGGAGGAGAATTCTTTAGGGAAAATAATAGTAACAACTTAGCAAACCCTTAACTGTACTAACCCAAACATTACCATCTCTTGCTGGCTGTGTTATGACATTAGGCCTCCATTTTATGAAGGGATAGCATTAAATACATCCTTCAGCATGTCTTCCCAGCCCAGCCCCAGTCAGTGCAGATGGAAAGAAACAAGAAAAGGAATTACCCTTCAACAGGTAAGAGGGCAAGGAACATGTCTAGGAAAGGTACCACCATAAAAAATGAGACTCTGCAGTGTGCAACTAGAGCAGTTGGACAAAACCCACAACAAATGGATTATACTGGCACAAGAGGGATGGTGGATATGTTCAAAGACAGGATTAACTCCCTGTCTTTCACTAGAAGTGTTTAATGAGAGTACTGAGTTTTGCATCCAAGTTTCAGTAGTACCTAAAATACTCTACCACCACGAAGAAAGTATATACATGCATTGGGAAAGTGAGAGACACAGAATACAAAAAAGAGAACCAATAACTGTAATAACTCTAGCTACCTTAATAACACTGGGAGTCACAGGCACAGCCACTAGAAAAAAAAAAAAAGAGAGATTTATTGTTTTTACAGCAAGGGGGGTGTGTGTATGCTCCCTTAGGAGAAGAATGTTGCTTTTATGCTGATCATACAGGAGTGGTACAAGATTCCTTAGCAAAGGTAAGAGAAGGATAAGCTCAAAGGAAGCAGGAGAGAGAAACACAGCAAAGATGGTTTGAATCTTGGTTTAATCAATCGCCTTGGGTAACTACCTTGCTCTCTACACTAATAGGGCCTCTTGTAATCCTACTAATTGTTTTAACTTTCAGTCCCTGCATCCTCAATACATTTGTAGCCTTTATCAAAGGAAGGATCGAGATGGTACAGCTAACGGTACTATGACAACATTACCTTGGCTTGATGGAATACCCCTCCAAAAAGGAAGACATTCTTAACAACCAACTTTAAAGAAATTATGCTGGTACGGTGAACTTAAACAAGTCTGTGCCTTCGAGTTTGTTGTGCTTTTTGAATCTCTTGTTATTAGCCTGTCCTTGTTATGGCTTGCTTATACTGTAAATAAAATGCTAATCTATTGTCATGGGGGGGGGGGGATGTTGTAGCAAGGGGCACAGCCCGCCCTAGATAGGGGCCAGCGGTCGGAAGATCTCGCGATGTAACGGAAAGCTCAGGCCGCCCATGAGGGGCGCTGTGGGCGGGGCTTAGCAGATATAAGCAATTGCAACAACGCAATAAACGCCATTTGCTGCATCCTCCACATTGGAGCTTGTGTCTCGATGGCCCTCAACGGCAGAGGTTGAGTTGCCGCAATCCCGGGTCCAAGTGTTGGTGACAACAGAATACGAGCAGAGATTTCTTGGATGCGGCTGGTTTTTGGCTGGGTCAGATGCCAAGAAGCAGCCCTCAAACACATCCTTAAAAGTGAATTAGCAAATATTTCCAAGGAAAGCATTGTAAACAGCAGGTAAGTTATTGCAACTGAAAACAGTAAGAAAAAAAAATCATTACCAATAGGCTACTTCCTGCTGCATAATCACAAAAAAACATGGCTCTCAGCTTCAGCTAACCTGATCAGTCTATCTCTGCTGCTTGAGCCAGCTTCAAGAAAGGAACAAAGACTTTAAATACAGTAATTATGTGTATCACTCTAGTGTTAAGGATACCAGAATGTTATTACATTGGACCACAAACAAGAATCTAAATACCTAAGTCAAAAGTAATTAACTACTTGGATGAAAGGCTATTTTTAATTTCATTGCACAAAGTCACATTTCACTAATTTTGACACCAGTGTACAAATTATTTGGATTTTAGCTAGCTAGGGAAAATTTTAATTGCTTCACATCTCTTTGTCTGGTAAAATTTATATCTTGAACTATTTTTGCAATACTAAAACAAATGAAGTGTAGGAGAGATGACCTTCTACTGCTCGTAAGTCCTTACATGCATGTGTAAGGTCTCCTCCTTTAAAGCAGTAGTATATACTTGGACACTTTCTGTACAAAACAGTTGTGTTATTAGTGATTTAATTCTCCTCAGCAGTTAAAATTTCAGTCACCTTACTTGTTTTTGTTAAAAGGAATTGTATTTAGTCATGAGATTATTTGCTGGTTTCCATCTCGCCTTTTCTTTCAGAATCTGCTTACTACAAACTAGACTTGGATTCAGAAATTCCAGCAGCTGGCTCACTTTCACTAGTTGTTTTTACAGCTGTTTCAACACCAAGATCATAAAAATAAATTGCAGAAATAGCAGGGTGCTGGCACTGATACAGAAAACAGTGAGGTGCAAACAGTATGTAAATAACACATGACAAAGTGTGGAATTACATCAACATATTCCAAGTCCTCTTGCTCTCATAACAGGAGGCAGAAAGCCATGCATCTTCGAGCACTAAACGAGCATATTCCTCAAACCCATCTTCTGAACAGGAAACAACTTGTACTTGCTGCCAGAGTCAACTCTACTGACTTGGCCAACCTCCAGTTTAGGTAATGACCAGAACTGAACAAATGCTACATGGTCTATTTGTTTGGGGCTGGCTGTGGGCTAACTCTCCTGGGATTGTCTGGACACTGGGAGAGCAAAGTAAACAAAATGAGAAATGTTCCCTGATGCACTGGCTCTCCACCAACATTTCCTCGTCCATACGGCTCATTGCCATCTACAACTGGTGCCCCAAATCTAAGCTTTTTCTGCCCCCATAAGGGCATTTGCCACTCTCACTACTCAGTCTAGAAGGCAAATAACGCACTTACCTTCTCCTTGCCCAGGCAGAATTGCTGTGCTGATGCCATGCACGGAAAGCAGAGAAGCATTTCTCCTCAGCTACCACTCACTCAATACAGAGTGAAATTATACTTTGAAATACAGAAACAGGCATCTCATCCAGAACCCAGCACTTTGCCAGGAAATAGTCACAGAAAGTCATTAAAGCTCAGTAAATCCAGCTACAAAGAATAGTCACAGGATTGCACCAAGATGAACTATTTGGCAAGAATACTTGATGATTTGCAGTATGTTTTTACTCACTGAAATTTCTCATGGCCAAGACAGCACATTTCAAGCATGCAAAACATCATCGCATTCTGTTCCAGCAACGCTTTTCATCTTTGCCATTGCTCAGATGCTGTATCAGGTCCTTTGCAGCCCTCTGAAAGCCTGGCACAAAATGGATAAGGATTAGCAGCCATCAAAGTGCCTGCCCCAGAACTGTGCTCCTCCAGCCTGTGTCAAGGTCTAATCCCTGTCCCTCCTTTTCTTCCAAAAGGGCATGGAGATGAATTCTTCATGTCAGACACGTTAACAGATATACAGTAAAAGGTTCCAAGTTTGGAACATTGATCAACGTGGTCATTGATGAGCATAATACACACACACATGTATACATGTGTAAAATCCATAAAAATATTTGTAACAATTCTATATAAAATTAGACTACTTCAGTACTGCAACACTTACATGAAGAGATAAAGCTCATATTCCAAGTGATGTCTAATTTTGCATTCCTTCCTACTTATATCCCACATAGTGAGCACAAGTGCCTAAATTTAAGCTTATAAACATCTTTCAAGTATGAAGTGCTGCTTCTGTCCAGCAAGTTTCCTTATGATTTTTCTTGATTTAGTCTGGCTGAGTAACAACTCTGTAAAAACTATTAGTATGTGAAAATATTATCTGCATTTGTCTTACTCATAATATGTCTCAAGACACCTGAACCTCTCCTACAACACAGGCACACGTTTATGAACGACTGCTGCAGGAAGCAAAAGATTGGTCTCTTTCTCACCATCAGGGTTCTTCAAATCAGTTGCTATTCATCTGCTGTGTCAACAGGCTGTTGCACACGGCAGTCAAAAAGATAAAAAAAAATACTTAAAAGACGAGTTGACTTCCCAATGGTGCTTAGTATTTTTACAAGATGCACATTGCAAGGAGCATGTCTCAAGTTCTGTCACTGCAAGGACAGATTTTAAAGCATTCTTGCCTTGCGCTTTTTCAATAGTTGCAGCAGTGCACTTGCCAGTAGCTTTCCTCCATGAACCTTTAGAACAGACATACTTTTACCCAGAAAGTTTTCTCAGACATCTGAGGAAGCTTTCGTACTACTGGCAGTAACACTTGTAATCACAGATACATTTGGCTGTTCTGCATTCTCCACAATCATTTTTGTCCTATCAGAAACAGCCTGAAGATATTTTGCTTGAAAGGAGTTGAATTCCAAGGCTTATATAATTGCTATTTAGGCAATAAAAAAACCTGAGAGGTGTTCTCAGCAGTCAGATTGTAGAAGGCCTGATGCACTGCCCAGTGAAGCTAAGGGAACGACTTCCATTACTTTTCAGTGTATTTTGGGATCAGTTCCAAACCCAAGACCAAATAATTTTACCAGAAAATTGAGGTCTTGGCCAAGTACAATTCCTTAAATACATGGTTTGCATTTCCATGCCAGAACTATCCTACAGATATTCCTACACAAGCCAAACCTTTACAAGCCTACTGTTTTCTTACAGGAATGCAAGCATAACTATAAATAGCTCAAATAAAATGGGACTAGAGAATTTATAATGATCATAAGAAGGTATTCAACTTCTTGTGAATTACAATGGAAATTAGTTAACAGATTCTGTCAGGCACCTTTGAAAATATCAACTTGTGTGTGTGCATATTTATTTTCTGTTTGTGACTAGTGTTAGTATATGTGTGCACAGTTTAAACCCTACGGATGAAGTATGGACACTAGTTCACATCCCCTCACCATAATCATAGTCATTTCTGTTGGAAAAGACCTTTATGATCATCAAGTCCAACCACTAATCCAGCACTACCAGGTTACCACTAAACCATGTCCCCAAGCACCACATCTACACATCTTTTAAATCTCTCCAGGGATGAAGGGCTTTGACCTTTATAATTTGTTCCCTGCATATCCTCACACAATCTTTATAGTCTTCCTGTGTGGCCTGTCCCTTTTTCCATAGGCCATAGACTTTGCTTTTCATCCCGAGTTCCAGCCAAAGCTCTCTGTTCAGACAGGCCAGTCTTCTTTCCCACAGTTCATTTTACAGCACACCAGGATGTGTGTGCTGCACACAGGATGCTCCTGCATCTTAAAGATTTCCCTCTTCAGGAATGTCCAGCCTTCCTGGACTCTGTTGCCCTTCAGGAATGGCCCTTCAGGAATGCCTCCCATTGGACTCTGTCAACTAGGCTGCTAAACAGGTCAAAGTCTGCACTCCAGAAGTCCAGGGTGGCAGTTCTACTGACTCTGGTCCTTAGTTCTGTGAGAATCAAAAACTACCATTTCATGATTGCGATGCCCAAGGCAGCCTCCAACTATCACATCACCTACAAGTCTTTCTCTGTTCACAAACAACAGGTCTAGCAGGGAGCCTTCTCCCTCATCAGCTGCATCAGGAAGTTATTTTCCACACACTCCAGGAACCTCCTATGCTCTTTCCTCTCTGCTGTATTGTATTTCCAGCTGACATATGATAAGTTGAAGTCCCCCATAAGAACAAGGGCTAGTGATTGTGAGACTTTTCCCAGCTGTTTATAGAATATTTCATCTGTCTCTTCATCCTGGCTTGTCAATCTATAACAGACTCACACCATGGTATCTGCCTGGTTGGCCTTCTCCCCGATTCTTACTCATAAACACTCAACCTGTCATCACTATCATTGTGATGAAGACAATCAAAATGCTCCCCAACATACAAAGCTACCCCACTGCCTCTCCATCCTGATACATCCCTTCTGAAGAGTTTTAAAGAGTCATAATCCCATACCAACAGCTGCATATGTCCCAGTATGAATCTGCCTATGGTCTGGGGTCACTGACAGGTATCAGACCTACCTTTTAGGAATCATCTAACAGACTAGTCTCTCAAAAAACTTCTGCCCTATTTTGTTCTGGGCCACACTCAGCTTAAGCTTTCAGATAGGAAGCTGAAGTGTGTCAGACACTTTCCAATTGCTCTCGAATTAGCAACAATCAATAGTAGTGCATCTGTGTTTAGTGAGGTGTTTGGTAGTAAATACTCTCAGATGCGTGGACCACAGTCAGAACCTCTTGCCTTTCCTTTGTCCTTTCTGCAGTCATCAGCAAATGGAGCTCAAGAGTCAGCTCTAAACGCATCCTTTCTCTACTTGCTAGAACTTATTTCTCTCCTCTATAGCAACAAAATCATATTGGCTTCCTTGGTAGATATGGCTCGGTAGCAAAATATCTCAAAGTGTCCCCCACTTTGCTGCTTGCAAATTATGTAAAGCAAAGCAACTGCAGCAGTTCTGTGACTATAGCATCGTGCTGTCAGATCAATATTTTTGGTAACTGTCACGGATTAACTTTTGCTGCCTTTGAGATTAGGTCCTACTCTGTTTAAATCCATGCAGCAACATTCAGACAAACTCTTTCTTGTTCTTCTACTACTGTTGTGGCAGCAGGAGTCATAATGAAATTGCACAGCTAAGAGCACCTTTTCCATTATGAACTCTCTTATGACACCTAGAAATGACACTTTGTTCTCTTCATCACTTCCTAATCACACTGCCTTTTCTGAGTCAAGACTGACTCCACCTGTAGAAGATAACTTGTATCACTGGTAGACATTTACATACAATCTGCCTTGCTATCTTTTCTGAAGGACATGTATACCATGTCTGATTTAGCAGTGATTATGAAACGTCACACCACAAAAAAGAGTTTTGAATGCTTAAGGAGCAACTTATAAGGATAACACTGTCTCTGCTACAATTTTGTATGTTACTTACTATGCACATATGTCCTCAGCTTTTTCCTCACGTGGTAGCACAACACTTCCAAGACAAGGCTACTGCTACCAATATGACTGGGAAAAGTGGAGGTGTGATTAGATTGGAATGATGCCTCATCTTCCAGGTTTCTGCCCAGGCTTCCACTTCAGGTGTCTTAGTCTGTAAAACTGGCAATGCTACTTGCAATGCTACTGGCAATGCTAGAGAGAAATTTCACACAGCAGAAATTCAGGTTTGACTACTGCAGAAGCATATAAAACTATAGACAAGACAGAAAAGAGCCTCTGGTAGCTGAAGGATCAAGTGATGCAAGTTGGACTAGGAAATGAGAACAGTTGGCAAGTCTCACAAGCTGAAATACTGAACACTGAAAAGTTCAGGGAGCAAGTCAAAGGCATTATCTGGAACAGCAAAAAAATACTCCAACTCCCAGATGTCTCTCCCAAGCAATGAGTTAAGACTTTGAATATTTGACACTGAAAAACCTCAAACTTTGTTTACAGCTTCATACTTTACATGGAGAAAGTGACTGTAGGGACAGCTTCAATGTAACTTAATTCTCACATGTAAGTGGTGAATACTTCAGCACTTGCTGGCTTCATTTATAAAAGAATTGATTAAGAGCTGTGTCCAAGCATGATCTCAACAGATGACTTCTCAATGTATAAAAATAATCTCTAGCACTGGTCTTTATTCTCAAAGACTGATGGCAAAAGGCATTTGAGTACAGATGTCAGTAGCTCGCTGACAGTGAATCACTGAGAATGGAACAAGGCTGCATGCTCTTCCAGAAAAAACAATGCAACAGGACTATATTTGGTCTGGCTGAGCTGATTTTCCCATTGCAGCCCTGCTGGTGCAGTGCTTTTGTGGTGGGAGTTAGAAGGGTGTTGATGACACTCACGTTGTGACCACCACTGAGCAGTGCTCTCACATCCCCCTAGTGGGATGGGGGGGCAGGATTTTGGGGGGAATATAACCAGGACACCTGACCTGAACTGACCAAAGGGATATTCCATACCATATGATGTCAGCTCATCTATAAAGTTAGTACAAAATGGGGGGGGGAGGCAGGGAGGGGTGTTGTTTGTGTGCTACTCCATTGTCCTCCGGAGCAACTGCTGTGAACTTTGAAGCTCTGCTTCCCAGGAAGGGGCCAGACTTCGCTTGTGGATGGGAAATAAAGAATAAATCTTTGGCCTTTTTTCCCTTCACTTCCACACATGACATTGCTTGGCTTTGATTTTCAATTAAACTGCCTTTTTTTTTTTTTACCCACAGGGGGTTTTGTCTCCATCTTATCTTCCTTTCCCCTTTTTGATCTGCGGAGGGAGCACAAAGAGAGAGGAAAGGGGGAGAGTGATAGAGTGGCTGGGTGGGCATCTCTTGCTCAGCCAGGGTTAAGCCACCACAACAATATTTCATGTTGCTCTATTCGTGGCAGTTCAGGCTTTCCACATTCCTTGTAACATCTTAATTCTTATGGTCAATTTTACAAGTCATATTAAGTATGCTGAGAGGCAGGAAAAACACATTCTAGTTTGTTTAGGGTAGGAAAACCCTCCTCCCAAACCTGCTACAGTTCTTCTGTAGGAGGACGTAGTTCTTCTGAAGGAGAACATAGGTTCTGCAAAATAGTTTGTGGCTAGTTGTCCTGAGTTCAGCTAGGATAGGGTTAATTTTTACAAGCAGCAGGGAGGGGCCACAGCTCAGACCAGCCAATAGGATATTCAATACCACAGTGACACCACGCCCAGCTGGCTGTGGGTAGGGTACATGCTTTGAATTACAGCCAAGGTCGCCACCTTGGTAGTGGCGGCAGTGGCCTTTGGAGAAGTGAGCAGTTGTGTTGGATATCACTCACTTTATATTATTTCATTAGTATTATTGTTATTATGCTGTCCTACACTAATAAAGCCATTGTAGCACTGCCCTTTCCAGTAAAGGTCTAAGTGAATAACATCCTAAACCAGCATTAATACGCTACCCCTTGACTATGAAATTAATTCATGTGGAGGAATGGTTTACTCTTTAAAAGGTGCATGGATGCTAACACCTGCTTTTTCAGCTTGTACTGAAGGAACTCTCTACTGTATTGCACCTGCAGTCTTCAGGCTGTGTTACCGTAACCCATAGTTAAAAGATGAACACATCATCTTTGAAAACACTGCGTCACACACATCTTTCTGGCCATTACATAAAATGCATTTGAAATCTGCACAGTATAGAACACAACTGCATGCTGCCATCTTGGGTAACCTTCCTCCTCACACTTGTCTGCTATGTGAATTGAATGAGAAGCAAAACTAAAGTCAAAAGCACTTTAGCAAGTAACGGGTTATCTTCAGTGACCTGAAAGCTAGCTAAAAGCATGCAAATATCTTTTTCTGGCACTGCTCCAGGAAACAAAAAAAAAAAGAAAGAACGAAGTGGAAACCATGTTCAGCTATTCACCTAGTAAATGATTCAGAAACACGAGACATGCACATTACTTACCTACACAAAACTTAAGGTAAACATTTCTTGCTTTGCTCACATAAAAAAAAAGCACCAGCTAGTAGCAGAGCAACATCAGGCACTCTCCGGGTTTTAAGCAGGCTACAAAAAGAGAGAAAGTTGCATTAACAATAACTAAAGTTTCAGAGAAACAGCAACAAAAGCAGAAGAGAAACAAGCAAAAAACAGTAGGTCCTGAATCTGCAGCCACTTTGAAACATGTTCTTGTTTAAGTAGTTTGATTTACTCAACATCTACTTTAAGAAAGGCAAGGCATCCTGGGAATATAAATTCTTTCTGCTGTGAATGACAGAGCTCATTAACAACATAAAATAAAGTTAAGAACAAACCAGCAAGATCTACCTACTCTTCTTAACTCCTTTTAGGGTAAATAAGGAGAGTGTTTTACATAAGTCACTATCTGCAGAGTAGGATATCACCATGCCCAAGGCAAACAGATTATCACCAACATTCAGAGGGCCTTTCTATTCCACATTACTGCAGTAAAAGCAACTGGGAAGCCTTGCCTCCCTCATGCAAAAAATAGCCTCTCTCTCTCTCTCTGGATATCATTGCTCTGCACTATTGATTTCTTAATTTTTCTTTCTCTTCCCATTTAAATGGCTGTGATTTCACAAGCCTTCAACTACTGCCTTGGACAAGTACACCTTGAAACATGAACCCCATGAACAGATTTCTGTAGTTTGCATGTGAAATAAAACTCTCATAGTTGAGGCTTCTCTTTTTAGAAATCTGAACATGTAGAATTTACTTCAGTGTTACTTACTCATGTTCCAACACATTTAACTGAGCTCATCCTCTACAGCATGAAGTCACAAAGAGTACACATGGACCTGGATCTGGGACATCTCTGTAGCACTAGCAGAAGGTTACAACACTACACAAAACAAAGCATGTTTCCTCCTCACTGCCACAGGCCTCCTTTTCTTCACACCTAGATTTACAACATTTGGTGCTTAATTCTGAAATGTTTTCAACACCAGCTCTGAAAACAATATCAGCTTATATCCAAGATACATATTTACTTTTTGTGATGATATAAGTTACTCATCACACTTCAGCATTTTTTTAATTTTTAAAAATTTGCTGATTATAACAAATCATCAGTGAAACAAACATATTAGGATAACTCTTGAATGATACTACTTTCTTCAGAAGCTGCCAAAAGCGACCAATCATCATGCTAATACATCAAGATGCTCAGAGACCAAGTTACATAATATTGTGATCTTAATGTCGAAACAGTCTTTGTGAATTACCTACTAGTTTGCTCAGCTAGCTAATACAAGTTAACAACAGAACAACAGTCATTGACTTCTCAAGCAAGCATGGATTGAGGTCTAGGATCAGCAGGCTGATCTGCTCATTTTGCTGTGCTAATGGTTCTAGCAATGCTGTTGGCTGAGGTCCTTGTCTCTGTGGTAGCAAGGGATTAGCTTATTCTTGATTAGCAGTAAAGTACATTCTTGGTCTTGATGCAAACTGCTCTTTCTTTTGAGCCTCAAGTGGAAAAGCAGTTTTCATGCACCATGACAAATAGTCATTCTCTCGCAGCGACTCTCCTTTTGGCTCTTTAAGCTTCACTCCTTCACTGGCACCAGTCCTTTAAAAATTGCCATCATGAGATGAGAAACTTCAACAACTCTGTAATACATACAATCATCCAACCAATGCTAACCAGTAAAAACGCAGAATAACAAAGAATGAAATACAACAGAAAGGCCTTTCTACACACACAGAACCACTTCCATATCACGATGAATAGGGCCTTCCCAGTCCTATAAACTCTCTGTAAAGCTAGGAGGGACATACTTGCTATGCAACACCTAGAACAATAAAAAGCAAGGAAGCTTGATCATAAATCAAGTAGTATGAAAAAGAATTCATATTTTAAAAAATACAGAAACTAGAGTTGACCTAATTCATATTCCAGGACTTGAACAGACAAAAAGAGGGAGAACAGTAACAAAAATATAATGCGATGTAGCTCCTTACACTTAAATATCAAGCATATCTTCTATACATTTTTGTCCTTTTAAATAGAGATGTCAGGATTCCCAAGTGCTGTTTTGCAAGATTTCCTACCTGTATTATTAATCTATTATTAGATGAACTATTTCCTTTCTTGCATTTCATGCAACTTGTACACAGAGTTACAGTACCCACTTTCAAGCTTTGTTCAAGAACCAATTCACTCTTACATTCTTGTAGGCTTGCTCTTCTGGCCATTACATATATGCATTAGGCAGAACTACTGCAAGTCTTCCTAACCTTCCCTTCTTTTTCATGGCTACAAGTTAAGGGTATTAGGATAAAATAAAATAAAAATCCTTTCACAGAATAATTTCTTTTTCCTTTTTCATTGTCATGGTTTAGACCCAGCTGAGAGCTGAGCACCATGTGGCTGGAGAAGAAACAACTGTAATAATAGAAGTAGTGAAACAATACGTAAAGCAAGTGATACAACAGGCACCGACCACCTAGCCCTGCCAAAGGCCCTGTGCCAGAGACCAGCATGCTGTCCTGACCAGCTGCCCTTCCCACTCCACCTCACACAGTGGGCATGACACCAGCATGGTATCCATCAGCCCCTCGCCTGGTCCAGTTCACTGTCCTGCCTGTGGCCCCCTCACAGCCTCTAGTGGATATTAACCCAGGACAGTCATCTACAGCAGATGTCAAAATAGTAATTTCAAAAAATATTTATTTTTAGAAAGAATGAAAGGGGGGAATTTTTCCCCCCCTCACTTGTAACCTTCAGGTTATTTATAAACTATACCAACACCATCCTGCATTTCAAAAGCAGCATATTTTATCAGTGCAGGAACACAAAATAATTTTAAATCAGTGGCTCACAAATTCAACTAGCTCCTTACTTGCCTCAGCACAGATCGTCTGAAGATTTATTTTTGCAGAATAAGGTGCATTCTGGAAAGCATTAATTACATGAGGTGACTGTTAATAGAAATACAGTAATCAGCATCATGTTTTATTCCATATGCAAGCTAGTGCAGTAAAGCTGTGTAAAAACTACAACTGCAAGTTTTATTTTAAAAATATCAGTTATGTACATTTTTTCCCAAGAAATTATACTTACAACCAATTGTTTGAACAGACAATAAAATTAATCTGTTCTTCTAGTAACTTCAAAATTCCCTTTTCTCTGCATCTGCAATCCTAACTACACTATTACTTTTTCACTTACTCTTAATAGGACAATGATTTGAAAGTTAACTGTTCTTCCAAGTTGAAGGTAAAATTTCTAGGTATCAACCCAATAGCAAGTAATGTTTGCTCAAAGTTGTCTGGTTATATAAACCAGCTTGATTCATCACCTGCCTAGATTTAGGAGCCAAGTTTAATTAGAATAGATGCAGAAGGAGAAAGATTTTTCAGCGTATCTTCCGAAAGACACAGTGGTTCTCTATACAATATTTCAACTTTTACAAATGGAAAAAATATAGTTAACCTTTAAAAAATAATAGATTAGCCAGTGTAAATAATGGGTGACACTGCAGCAACAATGGAGTTTTCTAGAAAACACAAAGAACTTTGTACTTGGGGAGTTTGCAGAACAGATGCCCAGATTATTGTTTTGTGACCAAAGTTCTTTGTTTACATTTGCTCTGGAAAAGCGTTTCTAATTCTTCACTTTTTGTTTTCAATTATTCCTAAAGCCTTTGTCTTTTAGAAGTGTTGCCGCTTCAGAACTATTTGAGTATACAGCAAGACTCACTAAAAACTATTCTTTGACCTTGCGTTTCCTAACAGAACAGTCAAATGCCCTGGAATTTTCAAAGAAATCAAAGATAGACTTATATAAGAATATTTCAGAATTGATAGAGAGAAAAACAATCAAGCACAGCTAACAGATGCAGGATTTATTTTGTTTGCAGAAGACATTCAGCTTCCCTGATAATAAGCTGGTAAATCTAGACAAAATAAGTCCATACAAAACACAGCAATGCTTACAATCATAAACTCTCTTTCCTCTTAGAATGATGAAATTTATCACACACTTCAGCAAAGCACAAAATAAAATTGTTAATTCAGTTGTTATTTCTGATTAGGCATGTATCATCTACCTGTTGCATCAAGGCCAGCTGAAGAGTCTAAGCACAAGATATTAAGATATCAAACAAGTGTCTTTTGTTAGGGTATGTGAGAAACCTACAGGAGCAGCCAGCTCATTAAGGACTTCAGATCATCACACAAATACATGCAACAAGAGCTGAGCAGCAGCAGGGCTGCTCTATCCTACACCAGGAATGAAGTCAAACCATGGCTGGCCTGATGACTTTAGCACTGGCTCACTGCAGCCCTCTAGGCTCAAGCAACACCGCAGAGATTTGAACCATAACCTCTAGACATATAAAAGCAGCTAAACCTTGGAAATCCTCTCCACTTTACACAAATAGAGGGACAACTCCAATTTGATGCTTTCACTCACAAAGTATGTGCAGTTAATATTTCATGAAGAACAAAAATGTTTCCAGTATTCCAGCTCTCTCCTAAATTAGAAACAGACGATGAAGGTTTTTTTTTTTTTCAAACATATGGAAAACAATGCAGCTGGAATCTCAAACTAGGCCTTGAAACATCATGTACGTAAAGTGTTTCACTTTCTACAACACACAGGGAATCTAGGCAGTAACTACTATTATTTCGTTTCACACTGTGATTTAGGATGATACTACGAGCAGAAATGTTAAAAGAGAGTAATAAAAGCCTTTCATGTACCTTGTAAAGTCAAATGTTCATGTGTCATGTTTCTGGACAACCTCTGCTTTCAATGGAAGACTGAACTCCACTTCAAAGGGAAGAAATTAGACAAAAGGGCAAAGCAAGTACACCACTCAGTATCATCAGCCTCAGGAAATTCAAGACCAAAGAACTAAATCCATCACTTTTCCAACACTCTCAAGACAGACCAAAGCCCATAAAATATTTAACTAAGAGAGAAATTGAAAGCACAAGCACTTGCAGTCCCCAATATCAGCTACCGGTATATAAACCTTGCTCATTTTATTATTTGAACATTCACAGCACAGAAAGAACATTTCTGTACACCCATTGCTAATACAACTTCTGATTACAACTGTGAAAAGAAGCTATTCCCTCCACCACGTGTAGGTGGCTTTGTTCTGTTAACTGGTGTTGCAGGCAGCAAACACAAATTCAAGCAGAATGTATGTTTAGCTTCCTCAGTGTTTAGTTTGTCCTCTAATAATAACATAACATCAACTGAATCCAAAACATTTAAAGCACATAGTTAAATCCCAATTTCCCTTTTTTTTTTTTTCCCTATTCTGAAGATATTTTTACATATTAGAAATTATTTAATGGTGAATGAATTCTCCCAAGCTCCATCCCTTGGTACATAGTTTAATAGGAATTAGTTTGACCTGTAAGGTCTTCAGAAAGAAGTTTTGACACTTGAGAGTAGGATGTAAATTTTTCATATTATATCTTTCTATAGTATTTGCTATTCAGAAATTTGTCTATTCATGCTGGAAGTTGTTGCTTTAGCCCTTACACAGAATATGTTTGAAACTTCAAGGGAGCAGCTGTTTCTGGCTTAAGTGCACAAAAATTTTGTGAATAGCTTGAAAGCTCAATCATTACCACTGCACTTCCAAGCATGCACACTTTGGTGCTCATGTAGCATCAAATATTTCTTAGCACATATATGTACACTTCATTTGGTCTATTCACAAGTGAAACATATAGTATGGCTACTATTGCTGATCTAGCCATACAGATGCTTACATTGACATAGATTCTGTACAGCTACCAAAGTTGTTTAATGCCAAAATTGTTCAGCTCTAGTACTTTTGAAAACTGATCTGCGTATTATCAACTTTTCCTCCTTTTCATGCAGCTACAATTGCGAGATAGAAATAAATTCAGCTGGAGCCTTTACCCAAACTCACCATTTCCACTGGATTTCTTTCTTTTTTGAGATTTTGGCTATGCAAGGAATGAGGGTTCTTGCAACTAGCTGTACTAAGAACATGTTCCTAAATAAATCTTACATCATCTACAGTACTGAACAGAAGGAGAGGTCTGCCCTATCAACACTGTATCTATCTTCACTGTCAGTATTCACTGCTCCAAGCAACAGCTTACTAGCCCTGGCAACGGAAACTCACACATGCTCAAGCTTGTGCAGGTACCAGAAAAAAATACAAACTCCATGAAGATGGCCAGCCTGCAAGGTACTATGGGAAGTTAAATTCCATTTAAGCACAGGTAAGCTTTAGCCTTTTGGGGTAGAGCGAGAAAGCTGCTCTAAGATCAGTTTTCACAAAAGGGTTTCAAGAGTATGCTCCACAGTTACAGGAGATGTACTACGGGTCAAACTTCCACTTCTGGTCAAAAAGTTACTGCTCTCTATCTCTGTTTCTGAGATACTCTCTTTTTAAACAGACATGTGAGCTTTGTTTATAAGTAGTGATAACTACTTGTTTATAAGTAGTGATAACCCCTCTGCTGAATTCATCGCTCAGATGATGAATTACAAATATTTGTAGCTAACCTAGATGGCAACCAGGCAAGCTGCTTTACTGGTGGAAAAGACAAGGAAATACTGGCAAAATCATTAAGACAACAAGTTCTTGAGACACACCACCTCTTTGATCTTGAAATCACTCCCTCCCCAATAACAAGTTAAGGATCTGGCTAATCTTTCACTAAAACTGAGCATATTAAATTCTTCTCAGCATTCAAGAATTTGAAATCCTGTATAGCCCATACTTTACAAAATTATTAATTACTGTGGCTGAAGAATACAGTCAGTTTCAAAGCTAAGTGCAACATATGTAGAGCTAGATCACTAAGAGAACTACTACTAAATTTTTGTCACTATTATCAAATCACCACAGATTACACATCCCTAAGGATGACACCAACCAATGATTTCTTTTGGCAGAACTGGACAAGATCCAGTACATTAAAAAAAAATAAAAATCTGACATGTCTTTTACTGTTACTCACTAAGCAAATCACTGAAAAATTTCACTTGCAACAACTGATATTGTTCTTTAAAGCTTGTTGAACCACCTAAAACGCTTCTCATTTTAATAACTAGTATGAACAGGAAAGAGACCTGGGTTCACTTTCCAGATCCAAAAAGCTGCAGGTGGAGGACCAGGTATGTTAAAATCATTGGTTTTAAAACACCTACTCTCCCCCTGCCTCCTTCTCTAACAGCATTTTTGCAAATTTATTTTATTCTGCTCAAAATTGGCAAGTGAATATTTCCTTTGTAATATTTTGGGATAAGCAAGATACATTCCCAGGAATTTGCTAGGCAATGATTTAGTTACTACTACTTTTATCCAGCTCAGTTACAGAACCTTTCCTGCACAAACACCCGTATGGGTGATCCAATGATAACACTGGCACAGCTGTGCAACTGTGCTGAGCCTTTAACAGCTCTATGAGCTGGTTCAACAGCTGAGAAATATAAGGGAGGAAGGGCAAAGGCAGTCATCAAAAACTCCACTCGCCTCTCGCAAATGGCAGAAGAGAAGCTAAAACTAGTCTCCACCTACTGCCCTTCCTCTTCCTAAATAGACCTGTACACTGTAAAGAGAAGTGTAAAAAAAGACTCTGGTCTTTTAGTATGGACTAAATGGTCCATTTTGCTCAAGAAGAGTAATGAGCTGATAATGAACATTTTTAGCAACAACAACAACAAAAAAAAATAGAACTGTCCACTGTATGAAGAGAGCATTTGGATTTGCTTGTGCTGTGAGAAGACTGACAATATCTACCTCAGCCATGGCTACACAAATATTTGCAGAAAATAGTGCCATAGAGGTCCACATCAAAGTATTTTGTGAAGGAGATTTCATACAATTCACAGAAAGAGATCACACGAAGCAGTACAGCCATAACCTCTCCACTTGACTCGGTTTTGCAACCCCAAACCATTTACCAACTATTTTGTATGAATCTGAAAAACACATTGAAAAGAAGCACCTGACTCTTAACTGATATTAGCTCTGGACCACTAATTCTGCAAGATATGATCAGAATATGAGGACAGAAAAGGAACTGGGAACTGCAACCCAAATGGTAACTTCAGGGCCTGATCTTTTCTATCCCAAAGCTATCATATAGTGAAGAGGAAACCATCTCCAAAGAAATCTATTTTTGTCAGGGGGATAAATTAACCTAGTGGCCAATGTATCACTGACATTATATATCCAGGGCCTACAGCTGTTGTGCCATAATACAGAAATTACAAGAGACAATTCCAAGTCTGAGGAAAACATCACAACCAGTTCTTTGCATCCAGAAGATAATGAGAAATTGGTAGGGAAAAAAAGAGAGCGTTGTCAGATGGCAGCTTTTTCACAGTATTACAGAGGCAAGTTTTACACAGAATTTTAAATGAACAACAATATGAACGAGTAGGCATTTATCAAGCTGGTCACCTTAAGTTGGTACCTAGTAATAAATCTTTGTATGTGATTAACTGCCAAATCTAAGTACAAGCTCAAGTATTCATAACAACTCATGAAAAGATGAATAGCATCATTTTAAGATGTTTAAAAGTGCAATTATGATCACATTTCCTACCAGACAGTACTTTAACAGACTTCACACTCTCAATACCCCTCCCTTTCTAAATATTTTCTTATCATAAACTTGAATGAGTGCTACTTTTCATTTGAACTTATAATTCCAGAAACATCCAATACCTTAGAAGTCAACACAGTATATTACTTGTTGTATTAGATGCCAGTTTACAATATGTTCTCAAAATCAAGGAATGCAGTATTTCAATTAAAAAACACCATGCAAGTGATAAGCTCCCACTAATGGTTATTATTACATGAACAAGTGCTTTCTGATGGGAAAGTGTTTTGGGAAGTTATTGACCAGCCCTGTTCAATGCAATACCCAACGGGAGTGTTGCACAATTAGAAACCTAGAAATAGAAATCCAACAGCAAGTAAAGGTGATGTACACACCCTTGACAACAGCTCTCCTGTGTAGACAGAGCACGACTTCAATCCAGAACAGATGCTTCATGTGAACCCGATCACATGAAGGACTAAGCTACAGTTTATCCTTTGAATTACTCAACTGTGAAGAACACAAAATGAAAGGAAAAGAAAACTGAGATGTTGTCACCACAGTCAACAGGCACAGGAAATCTAGACACATCTGGATATTATGAAAGCAAAATATTTTAAACATGACTCCCAGTTCTTCTCTCTGGCAAATACGCATTAGATGTGCTAAAATCTAATCTGAAGCCATTTAAATTGCAGTTTAGAAATAAAAGCAAACAAACAAAAGCAACACAGAGGAAGGGGCAAATTTCTGCTAGCAAAACCAAAAGCCCATGATAAGCAGCATAGCACACAATGTAATGAAAATAATCAAAACCAGCCTAAAATGAGCAGATTTCTGCCTTCAAGAACAAAGTTTTATTATCTACCATTTTTATTATGGTTCCCTGGGTAATTTTGCTTTCATGTTTGTTGTAAGGAGCAAAGGGCATAAGCAGCTCTTGCAGCAGTGTGACACAGTTCTGAGAGACAACTGAGGAATCTGGGATACCCCAAAAGACATCTCACATCTGGGACTGGAGGAGCATCCTGGCATAATTCGTCACATGGTCCAGATTTTCATAAGAACCTACCATTCGAGCAGCCCTGAGACAAATCTTTTCCGAAAGAAGCCTTTAAAGCTTGAAACTGCAAAGCAAAACCTTAGTGTGCCGGCCTAGCATCCCGGGAAAAAAGCTTCGATAGCGGTAATTTGAAAGTTACGGAACAATTTACAACTCAGAATTTGTCAAAGCTATTCTGGATTTTTCCTTCTTATCTGAAGGCAGTGAAGTGGTTGCTCTTGGATAGAAACTTGCCCTTAAGACTTATAAGACTATTTGATCCTAATAAGAATAGTAAAAATCACAACTGATGGATGAAAAACAGAGAAGACACTGCAACTCTGGGCTACTTCTTGCAAGATCTGCATTTCAAAAATACAGTCTGCCTTCTCTGATAAAAATAGCCTGCAAGGAATACAGAGGAAGCATAGATATCTTTCTTCTTTATAGTTCCCTAACAGTGGTAATATATAACAAATTGTTTGCAAACTTGCTTTCAAATTCAATATGGAAAATAATAGATTATATCAGCATATCATCAGCTTGTTTATCGGGTTTGATTTTTCTCCACTGGAAACAACAAAGACAATTCGGAAGACATTCAGGGCAGAGGAACAAAGATGAGCATTTGGTTGGACTGACACCATGACAGCCAAGAAGAGAACACATTCCACAAACCTTTGAAGGGTACAAAACACTGAGAAAACCAACAGCTTAAGGGAGAAGAGATCAACTCTTGCCTCACTAAGGCAAGCAAACCAGTGGCTCAAGAAGTACAGCAGCAGCAGCAATATAGTGCTTCCTTTGCACTGAGAGCAATGTCGAACAGTTACCCTCACATGGCATGCTTCAGCACTTGTTTAGAGAACAAAAATGAGCACCACCTTTCCTCTGCCAGCAAAAGCCTTCACGTGTTCAGTGAGGACTCCTCCTGTATCAAACCATTGCTTCAAAGCCAGAAATGCACCTGGCACAAGTTCAGTTTTTCCATGTCCTACACCTTTATCAAAATTTGTACTAAAGAAACATGCTCTGAATAGTATTCAAACATCTCCATCATGCCGATGACTACAATTCCATGAACACAGGGTTGTTCATAAGGACCCTATACGTAAACACAAAATCTATGTTCTGAAGACATGCTTATTTTACTGTTTAGCGAAAAGATTTCTTAGTACTGCTACCAACAATTGTTCCAGATTTCCCGTGTTTTGAGGTTTACATGATTTCACGTTGAGCTCAAAATGTTAAATACAATTCTGTATTTATGAAAATACAGCAGTTCAGGAAAACACATCTTTGTATTTCTCTCTGCTAATTATTTCCAGTGCATGTGAATAAAACATCAAATTTTTACTGTATTTTTTAGTGAGACAGCATCTACCCTGTACAAGTCAAAACCAAGGGTTTAAGCATATTGTCCTGGGTTTGTCTAGGACAAGGCTAATTTTCACAAGAAGCTGGGAAGGGTCACAGCCAGGACAGCCAACTGAACCAGCCAAAGAATGCCAAGACACTGTCAGCAACACTTAGGGTAACAACAACAGCGCTATGTCCAATGAAAATAACATTTTTGAAAGAAAGAGACATCAAACTATATTGGTGTATCTGTCTGTCTGAGCTGGTTTTCCCATTGCAGCCCTGCTGGTGCCGTGCTTTTGTGTTGGGAGTTAGAAGGGTGTTGATAACACCCATGTTGTGACTACCACTAAGCAGTGCTCACACAACACCAAGGCTCTTTGGGGGGGGGCAGGAGCCTGGGGGGAAACATAACCAGGACAGCTGACCCAAACTGACCAAAGGGATATTCCATACCATATGATGTCAGCTCATCTATAAAGCTAGCACAAAGGAGGAGGAGGTGGGGGCTATTCCTTTGTCCTCCAGAGCAACCACTACACATTTTGGAGCCCTGCCTCCCAGGAAGGGGTCAGACATCGCCTGCTGATGGGGAGTAGAGAATAAATCTTTGGGTTTTTTTCTCTTTGCTTCTGCACACAGCATTGCTTGCCTTTGCTTTCTAAACTAACTGCCCTTGTTTCTACCCACAAGGCTTTTGTCTCTATCCTTTCCCCTTTTGCTTTGTGGAGAAGGGAGAGGAAGAGGAGAGGGTGATAAAGTGGTTTGGTGGGCAGCACTTGCTCAGCCAGGGTTAACCCACCACAACTGGTAAACAGTGTGGATTGTGGGGCTGCTGACACTAACCTCTACAGCAGGCTGGCATACTGAACAACAGTAAGTTCAAAATGTGCTGAAGGCACATTTTATTTGCCAGTCCCATGCACCCACAAGGTGGCCAGTCAAAATCTAGAGTATAAAAATTTGCTCTTACTATAGGATATTTCTATTTAGCCACCACAAAAACTTTAAAAACTTCATTGTAAGCTTTTGACAACAACTAAAACTTTTCTGAGGAACACCTTCTCCATTTTAGCTACAGAAAACTGCAGAAGAATTAGCATAACCATGCAAAAAAGTATAAGTTAATCTGAAGATCTCTAAATTATTTGTAATGATAGAGTCATTCATAACATGCTTTATAATTTGCGGATGCTTAAGCTTATTTATGTGGCCTTTAAAACATTGCAACATATCCTAACTGAGAGCAGGAAATTATGGATAGCTACCTGAATTGGTGGGGGACTCATCCTCATTATTGCTCAAAAAGAGCAGCAGTTTCAAGTTCACCATTACATTTAAGTCAGTTCTCAAGGCACTAAAACACTTCAGATCATTTGTAATCACTCCATTTAACTTTTGTTCCCCTACTCCAAATACACAAATTAGTGCAGCATTTTTGTGAAATGCCACCCTGAACTATTCAAAGTTTTTCTGAATTCTACAGAGAGATAAAATCCAGCATTTTTCTTGGTTCTGATTGATATTTGTGATCAATTACACAATACAGTGTCTGTTTCCTGACTGATGAAGAGAATTTATTTTCCTGCAAGGGAACACTTGCAAGCTGATTGCATTTAATATTTCCTTTCCACCAAACAAACTTTAGAAAGTTTAACAGCCGTGTAGAGCCACACATTCATGCTACTAAATTACATAAAGCATGACTATAAACAAGAAGCAAACATACTAAATAAGTGCCAGCTTGGGTAAAGTGGTGCAAAAGCCAGGAAAGACATTGCAATTACTGATTTTCTACCATGGGGATTTCCCCCCTCCCCCAACCCTGCAAATGATATCATTCTATTTAAATTTCTCATCTCTTTGGACAATGAGAATACTAATGTTTAAAACAATTCAATGGCACTTCACTAGGAGGCAGGCTGAAGTGTCTTATTTTTCTTGTAGTAAGCTTTCCAGATTCCACAATCCATTTTCAGAAGAGAATTTTGTATATCCCCACCGTTCACATCATTTGCAAACAACCACCTTCACTTATCTCCCTGCAAATCAAGGTAATTCTACAAGATTTCCTCATAGTAAACCAGCATAGCGTATGACAGGCCAATGGGTCACAAAAGATAAATCAGTAGAAAAACATTACCATTAAAAAATAAAGCACTTTTAGAAAGTCCATAAGGAAATACATAATGCTGGAAAACACAGCATCAAGAATCAATCCCATACTTCTGAATTCCATTTGTTAGCTGCTGAAATGTTGCCAAGTCAAACAAAAAAGTTCAACTTCACTCACAAGGCCAAATTTAAGCCTTGATGCCATTAGCAGAGACTGCAACAGATCCAGGACTATGTTTTCAGGCTATTTAAGAAAAAGTATTTTTGATATATCTACAAAGAAACAAAACAAGCAAGAAAAATTATTGCCTCCTTGTCCATGGACTCCTTGTCTGAACACCACCAGTTTATCAAGTCAATGAAGTTCTGTCCTAAATGTACAAGTGTTAAGGCCAAGGCTTTCTTCCCCAGCTTCAGAGTCTCTTGGTATTATTCTCTCATCTCTATATGGGAGGCATTTCTTTAACCTCTGCACCTTCCTTTACTGTTTCACAAAATTCATGACCAAAACAATCAGCCAATCTAATATTAGACTGAAGCATTAAGGCCTAAATGAGAGATGCTACTTAATAGTCAAGCATTACTTGTTTTTCCATTTAAAACACAATGTGAACCAATGGAACTGACAATTTTATTATAATATATGGCATATCATATATATTTACCCCGTGCTCTTTTGTACCAGGATGGCAAATTAGTATCTCCTGTTTCATCAACACCATTTTGGAATTCAGTGACCTTTTGAAGACAGATTAGTCAAAACTAATATATTTTCACATAAGCTTTCAGCTAAAACACCCAGTCTTTCTGCAGTAGTGTTTCAGCACCACCAGCTCCAAATGTATGACAAGTTGCAGCTTAAAAACACTCTCTAAAGAGCTCTGTAAAATTTTAATAAGGCGGTTAAAGGAGGAGAAATTACAGGACCATGTCACGATTTCCACACTACTTTAGTTTTTCCTACCTTATTAGCCTCAAAAATTCTCCAAATGATGGACTAGCTAAAAACACAGTTTCTTTTTGTTCCACTTTCAATGAGTCTCAGAACAAGCTGTTTGCTCCATATCAGTTTCCAGGCAATCTGTCTAGGCATCCAAGTTCATAAACTAGAAGAACCATTCAAGCCTCCTCCCTTTTAAACATACCTGAACCAAGAAGCTTGTTCAACAAGCCTATTAGGCTCCATGATTTATTTTTTGACATTTCAAATAAATCATCTTTTTGTTTTTGCAGTAAGACTTCAATCCTTTCATTGCTAGTCATCTATAGCAGATTCCTTAATACCTCTGGTTATTCTCCAGGGCAACATTACTTTTTTACTGTTTGAAATCATGGAAGTGTGGATCAAAGGCAAGAATAAATCTCATTTAGGAATACAAAAGAAAAGCTACTCTATCTTTACTTATTCTCAGAAGGACTGGGGTGGATAAGTGCACGACTTTCAGCTGTAGGCACGGCAAGTCACAGTTTCTAAATAGCACGTATTCTACATAGGTAGAAGAGATAGGTAGAAGACCAGTTCTTTCTAGAAATCCCAGACTACCTTATCTTACTGATATTAACAAATATTGCTTCAGCTGAAGATTTGGATGTGGCCCACCTTTTCTTTTATGTGATCATGCCATAACAGTAAAAAAGGGCAGACAGGGACCATTCTTCAAGTAAAACAGATTTCTATTTATCTGCCTTTCCATTCCAGACTTAATAAGTTAGATGGAAGATGAAAATGGAAGACAAACACTGTCTTTCAGTATATAAAGAGATCGAGTACACCAGGCGTATTAAAGAACAGGACTTCATAAAGCTCAGTAACATGACAAAGAAAAGTCTTCCATGAGAGAATGGTGTAGACTGAACAGGAAGTATCACAGGATTTTTTGAGTACTTCAAGAGTGCTTTAAATCGCACAATGGACCTCTGACCCCCAGCTAGGGTTGAAAGGAGAAATGAGGCTATGAATAAGTAGGGTACATGACACTGTATTCACATTAGAGCTCTCTATTTAAGGCACATGACAGAGGAAACTGAACAGCCCACCGACTTGTCACACATACAGTAGTCCATCATGTGGCAGCTCCAAGAATCAGAAGAAAATGGTAAAGTTTTTCTCCAAGAAGAAAGTACAAGAAGAGGAATGTTCCTACACCTCAAAATTAAATCACTGAGTGAAAAAAAATGTTATCACAGCTACCATACTCTTTTTCCTCAAGAGCCACATTGTATGGAGATTTGTTGGATATTTTAGGGCATAAGAAAATAAGTATCACAGGCCCCAGACACTCAAATCTGGTTTTGTCTTTTGTCAATTTTGGATTGTCACCCAGACAATCCCACCAGCCTGACTGCACACAACTCCCACCACACTGAAGCTAGAAAGCAGAGGAGGGTATTCATCTCCTTAATGTATGTCATAGTGTCACAATAGTGAGCAATGTTACCCAGGCTAACTTTTCCTCTGAAGTCTCAGCTCATGAGACACCCCAGGCTTGCAGCCCAGCTGTGTATTTTGTGCATCACTTCCCACAAGACATCTATTACAAACTAGAAATGCTCCTAACACAGACCTTTCCTTCCCCTCCAGCAAGGCTGGAGGCTTGGTGCACAGCCCAGCAACACAGGCCTACACTTGCCAGAGAAGGCATAAGCAGCTCTGCATTTTCAAAGCAGAAACCTAAGGCTCCTTCTCATCTCAAAGTAATGATGACCTATAAAAGAGAGCTAAAAGCAGGTAAAACCTTTTCATGAACTCCAAGACAAAAGAAAGCAAAAATTTTCTGACTAGTCATTTGAGAAATAATTAGTTCCTCATGCCACATTTATCAACAGATCCCAATTGTTCCATCTACAACTTAGCAGTCCAGTAGCACTATCAGAGAATTGGTCTGCAAATGAAACAGGATCTATTCCCTGTCATACCCACCTGTCCACAGCAACGCTTCAGTGATAACTGCCTGTTTTTCATATCCTCAGAAAAGAAATTGAAATACTGCAAAGGCATGTCCCTCTGAAATCTCTCAGTAGCACTACTTGTAATCCCATTATTCTAGTTTTTCCCCCACCACTATAGCAGTGTGACCTTTTCTTTATTGTTCCACTGGCCTGAGTTCATTCAGTTTGGTATAACAGCACAGACAAGAAATTATTTCCTTACTGCACATTTCCACCAGGTATTGTACAGTGATTTATCATTACAAACTGGACAGCTGTGGAAGGTGCAGAATATTTACTCAATTATATATAGACTAATAATAACTAAGGTGTCCTTGTGGCTAAGTTACCATTTTCTAGTAGTCCCTATGAAAGTAAGAAATGGTAAACCTCACATTTCACACCCTTCTTGTTCATGCTGGGAGGTGAAGATCTCCAAAGTAGTGTCCCAGGCATGACACCATCAAATAGCATGCAACTCTCTGAAGGGAGTCTCAGCATTACGGTTTCATTTCTAACTCTAAGTGAGAATCACCCCTAAACTCCTGCCCTGTGCTTTTCCAGTTGCCAAGGAAAGGATTTGGGAGCTGCATGGGCCTGCCTGTGCTGTAGTGCAGCACGATGTCTTAATCTCATTCTGTATTAAATAGTCTTGACACTGAATGTGCCATGTGGTGTACACTCAGCTGGTGGCTTCAGTCCTTTCCTGGCATCAGCCAAGAGCACTGTGAGCTTTGTGAGCCCAGGCTGACAGCAGGAGCGCAAGAGGAAATTCAGCACATATTAAACAGGAGTCAACAGGCAGCTGCAAGATACTTTAAGAGCTGTGCATAAGACACTGTGCCAAGCTTCCCAGTTTACAGGCTCATCACCACAGCTGCCCTTTGCTCCTTCCCAGAAGCTTCCCTCTCCTCTTACACCCAAGAGAAGGCAGCATTTGAAGGGACAAATGTAGCTACTCCCATACAAAGACCCACAGACCACTGCAAAGGGCAGAAACAACAACAGTTTCTAAACGTGGTAATGCCTGCTATTAAGAGCTGACCAAATCAGGAGTCAGGTCATCACAGAAAGTGACCAAAATTGTTTGTAACATCAATGCTAAAACTGAGTAAATTATTTAAATCAGTAAAGTTACCAGAAATTTATTGTCATCTCATTACAGGACAAAATCATCACAGGGAAAATAATAAGGGTTCTATGTTGATATGCTGTTGATAAAATTTTTTTGCCTTGGTACATCTTATAATACATGTAAAATATTCCTACTGTTAGGGACTAGACTATTCTTTTACAATTGTCCACATATGACAAACAGGTGGGACAGGAAAGGATCTCCCAATTCATTAAGTCCAGCTTCTGACGCCCCATCAGAGACAGCAAAACAGTTCCTTTCAGACAGTAAAAATGCACCATCAAAGCAGCTATTTTGATAGTTCCCCTCACCCCCAACCCAGCAGTCCTAAGGCTACCTAGGAACTCCTTACTCTTAGAAATTTTTTTCATCCCAGCACACTCATGTACAGTCTACATCAATTTAATCCTGCATTATCACCCAAAAGAATTCTGCTTCCTTCCTCCTGTTTACCCACCTGATAGATTATTGTGCAGAGATTAGGGCTGCTCTTTTATTTTCAAAGGAATACACAAAGCCAGGTCTAATTTTCTCTTAAGAAAGAGGACTGAAGCATGGCTGGCGAAGTCTAGGTAGCAGACATTACACACATACCAGGTTACATGGAAAACTAAACAACCCAAAAGCACCAGGTCTCTTTTGCTTATGCACAGACATATATTGTTTTTCTTAAGTTTTTATTACTAAAAAACACAACTTACAATGTGACTTCTTACAGCTTCTTGACACTCGGTTGTGTCCCCCAAGAGAAAAACTCAACCTAAGAAAACCTGCTGGCATCAAGACAGATCTCTATTTATACAAGTGTATGTTTTTCTAAATATAATTTATTTTACATTTCTGGAGGATGAAGTTAACTGACTCCAGTTTGAGCCCTGTACTCTCCTAAGAGGAGAAAGGGTTTCAGCATCATGCATCAAATGTCAATAATGTTTTATATTCCAATTAATTTATTGACCGTCAAAGAATTTTTACTTGAACTGTATTTAAAATGGCACCTTCAAGACTTCCCACTGCCATATATTAGAACTGTACTTGTTTTTTTAAAGACAGAGAATAAATCCGTTTCACAGTAGATGCTGGATGGTATTTTGCAATACAGATGTACGGAATGACTCCCCAGTCTTGAAACCTCACTTGAAACCCATTATTGTTGGGGTATGAGGAAGAAGTTACTACTGTGCTTTCATTCTGAGACTTCATTTTTTTGCCACACTACACTCTGTCAGAACACGTTTTTTGATCAGGACTTTTCCTATTCACTTCTGAACTCAGCAAATTTTACACTGAAGCTACTGTGATCAAATCGAGTTCCAGCAATGCTAGTAAGATTCCAGATAATTACAGTCAGATTCTGACTCTCAACGCCCATTAGTAAAGCTCACATTTGAAGATACTTCCATTCAGCAATACTGAATATGGAGTCTGAGCAGGTTTTAGACTTGCAAACAAAGTAACCCAGATACATCACTATCTCCAAATTAAAAGGCATTGCAAAAGTTCTCTCTTTCTCCAGGCAGGCCCTTTCACATTTCTCCCTCAGTTTGCTTGCTGCTTAGGAGGAAATGGAAGGAGGATAAAAAAGAAACATCTGTGGGAACAGCTGCACAAATATTGCAACTGCCAAAGATTTCTCTCCAGCATCCAAGATTTGTTGTGTTTCACAAGACCACTTAGCAGTGGATAACCACAGTAACTATGCCTCTGACGTGCAGTTTTGATCTCCATCATGGGTAAGAGGTAAAAGCTCAACACAAGCCTGCCACAGAGACACAACAGCACACACACACAGAAAACAACTAGAAACCAAAGCACTTGAAAGAAGTGTCTGGAGGCTCCACCATATAAAAGCTAATACAGCAAAGAGGCTGCTTGCTCTGACTTCTTGTGGACAATCAAAATACCATAGTCAGCAGTTTCTAATTACAAGGAGATGCACAGCACAGCTTTTTCCTTCATTATCTCACATTTAACAAGACAAAGACCCCAAATTACTCAACATGCTTTCCAAGACAATACTTTGATAATTAGGCAATGATATCATTAAATAAATAGATTCTCAGAAGTCTGTCTGCATCTCCTGGATACATATACTTGTCTTCAAGTTGCAGTGATCTGTTATGCTCCAACAGGAAGCATCAAGAAAAGTTTCATCATGCTCTGTGCTATAAGAACTGCAATTCTTATTTCTCAGTCCAGGTAGGTAAGGTGGAGGCTGTACTCCATTACAGTATAATCAACTAAATTAAAGCAGCCAGTTCTAAATACACACGGCATATAGGCAACAAGATCTTGGAACTACTGTAGTTCCTCAAAGTTTACAGATTTACAGAATTTTTTTTTCCCAGAAAAATACTGAAAGGATTATCAACTGCTCTGGCCACGGGGAGCAGTCACCACATTCAGCTGATCCACAGAGTAGGATTTGAGGAATGAAACGCGAAGTTAATTGTCTGCAGCCTCTGCATCATTTTTCTTTCTCAAGCAACTCAAGAGGGGCCTTAAGCATACTTTAAGTCACCCTTGACTGTAGTGCTTTCCCGTCTGCTAGACAGTCATTTAGCACACTGGGATTGTTGGAGCATGGTAGCACTTCAGCTTCTTCTTTTCTCACCTCTACAGTGCTGGTTGTCAAACAGGGTACGCAGAGGAAGACCCCCTACTTGAGTAAGCTCCTGCATGCTTCAGAGGGTCTGCTCCACTTGAATTCACGTGATCCTCTCTTGTGATTCATTTCCTAAATACTCACCCTGTAACATTGTGCCCGCACATCCCCACAATGCTACTTGGAAACGTGGCTGTGATTTTTAAAAAGCAAAAAGATTCACCATAACTTGCTTTGCAACACCAGCTCTTAACCTTCCTTATGTCCACACACTTAAAACTGAGGAAGGCAAACCTTCACGTAAAGAATTGCCTGCTGTGGTCATTCAGTTCCTGTCCACCAGCCCACAAACAGAGTATCAGATGGGTTTTCCCCCTCCCTACATAAGGCATGTCCAAACAAAGGAGGGCCAGAACTGAGCAAAGGGATGGCTACAATGGGACGGAAAGAGTCCACCCAGCTCAGCGTCCCCTCTCCACCTGTGACTGAACTAAAACCTCAAGGACAAGGTTAACTAAGGATAATTAAGACAAGCATGCAACAATACTTATGGCTAGATAGCCCTTAAAACGAGGTTTTGCCTTTACGAACCACAACATTTTCTGGCAAGTAATTGTGCATGTTATTGACACCTTATTTACATCTTGTGAAGAGTACTACCTCCTTTCATTTGTTTTGAGTCTGCCACAGTCACTCCTGGATATTCCTGTACTGGAAAATAAAGAAAGAATTGGCCTCTGCTGTCTATTTCCCTGTCACTTGTTAATGCAGTTTTCTCAGCCATCTCATCTCCAGGCAGAAAAGTTCCCTCCTGCTTTGCTGTTTCTTGGACAGAACCTGTGCTGTGGCCTTGACCATTCTTGTCACCCTTTTTAAAATCTTTTCCAGCTTAAACAGCAGACTACTAGCACTTTCAGGCAGCAAGGGACTCCCCTGGTGTCACCTTTATCCTTCACGTTTTCTTCTCACATCAGAGGATGTGGTAGCTGGGGGAGGTTAAAGAAACAGCCAGAAAGGCAACTTATGGAAAATCCAGGACACTGCCACTGGAGCTGAGTCATTTAAATAAATATTAACTTGGAGGCTACTTTCTCTGTCTACTTGAAGGAGCACTTTACCTCCTTGCAAAACAGGGATATAGCTCAAAGTATGGAAACAGCCAACACATTTTGGACCAGACCACATTAATGCAGAAAAAAGCATGTTTGATTCTCCCAATTAGTGACATCTAAATGGATCTTACTGCCTCCCAGATACGTGCAAATTGCTGGGGTTTTGCATTTTACTTTTTATAACACTTCAGGATTGTTCAATTTGGCAGGCCAAGAACACCAGTCCAGTTAAAATTTCAGCTGGTCTAAAAGCAAAGGCAGATGTGGGAAAAGAACGACAGGAAAACACCGGTTACTTCTTGGAAGTTAGAGACATGAAAAATGCCTTTGCTGAAGAGATACTAATCATAATTGCTGTTATACAAAACTGCACAGAACTAAGTATAGGAACATGAAAACTATTTCATGACAAGTAACTATATAGACATTGCCAAGGAATTCAACATGTTTTGCCAGAGTTTGCCTTCATTGAGCCATAGAACATGAAAGCCCCGCCAAACTAACCAGTACAACAGTAAAGAAGAGCAGTTTGTTAAAGTTAAAAACACTGAGCTCGTGTGTTCCTTCAAGGCCTCTGGCTTGGTGCAGCACAACACTTTCACCAGGAAAGCCCAATGAAACAAGAGGTGAGCCAGACAGACAAAATTAATTCAAACAGTTAACTGATAAGTCAACAACCATGACCATGAACTAAAAAAGCATCACACTGCAGGTGTTTTCTAGTCTCAGGGGAATTATCTTACTTTGCAGTTGAGCCAATGACTTAGAAGAAAAAAAAAAAAAAAAAAAAAAAAAGGAAGATCATGACTGAAAAACTGTGCAGGTGACAAGTCTCAAAGAAGCCATGAATTACAAACAGAAAAGGTGATGGCAGACAGTCATCTGTGCACCAGCTTCTGTCTTCTTGCTCACCAGATGCTCAAGTTGTGTAGAACTAACAGTACCCGGAGCATTCTCATGAAATGAAAACCAAGGTCACTGGTTCAACAAAACAGCCCTATCTCTAGTGTCATCATTTATTGGTGACTATTTAACACAGAAAAAGAAAGTATAAAGGTCATTGTGTCTCTGGATTTCACAGAATCACACCATAAGTGTTACCTCCAGTGCTGCTATTCAAGCATCTAAAAGAATTTTGGAAAACTGGAAACCATTTTAAAAAGGTTTTAATAATTAAAGAACGGGAGAAAGTAATGAAGGACCTCTATTTTCCACTTTTACAAAGAGAAGGTAAGGAATAAGATAGTAACTCTAGAGGCAGCAGAAATTTGTATAGAGAAAGCTGCTAAACAAATAAAGAGCTAATAACAATCAAAGCTAACCAAGCTGGTAAAGACAGTCAAATGAAACAAGCAGTGAAGCACATAATTTAATTTAAGACTGATGAGAATTACACCAAGTGAATGTATTGCAGAGCACTGAGAGTCTACCAAGTGAAATTCTGTTAGAAAAACAGGATTTTTCTGAAAATATATGATCTAGTTCATAATAGTTCATCAAGGACCCTTATGGTTCATTTTGGATTCATAGAATCATAGAATGTTTTGGCTGGAAGGGTCTTCCAAAGGTCATCTAGTCCAACCCCCTGCAATAAGCAGGGACATCTCCAACTAGGTCAAGCTGCTCAGAGCCTCACCAAGCCTGACCTTGAAGGTCTCCAGGGATGGGGCTTCCACCACCTCTCGGGGCAACCTATTCCAGTGGTCTATCACCCTCATATTGAAGAACTTTTTCCTAACATCTAACCTAAATCTACCCTTTTCTAGCTTAAAGCCATTGCCCCTTGTCCTGTCACTACAAACCCTTGTGAATAGTCCCTCCCCTGCTTTATTATAGGCACCTTTCAGGTACTGGAAGGTCACTCTAAGGAGCGTCCTCTTCTCCAGGCTGAACAACCCCAACTCTCTCAGCCTGTCTTCACAGGAGAGGTGCTCCAGCCCTCTGATCATTTGTGTGGCTCTCATCTGAACACGTGCCAATATGTCTACATCCTTCTTGGGCTCTGAGCTCCAGAGCTGGACACAGGACTCCAGGTTAGGTCTCATCAGGGCAGAGCAGAGGGGCAGAATCACTTCTCTCCATCTGCTGGCCGCTGCTCTCTAGCATGTGGTCTCCCAGGCTGTATTGATAATTCTGGTTGCCCTAGCCCAGGTGAAGGACCCTGCACCTGGTCTTGTTGAACCTCATGAGGTTCACCTGAGCCCACCTCTCCAGCCTGCCCAAGTCCCTCTGGATGGCCTCCTGTCCTTCTGGCATGTCAGCTGCTCCACCCAGCTTAGTATTGTCAGCAAACTTGCTGAGGGTGCACTCGATGCCACTGTCTGTGTCATTGATGAAGATGTTAAACAAACTGGTCCCAGTACGGACCCTTGAGGGACACCACTTGTCATATTTTTCCATCTAGACGTTGAGCCATTGACCACTACTCTCTGGGTGCGGCCGTCCAGCCAGTTTCTTATCCACTGAACAGTCCACACATCGAACCCGTATCTCTCCAACATAGAAAGGAGGATGCTATGGGGAATTCATACTCTGGTATGCATCTCATAGGGTCCCATGGACACGTGTATGTTAACATTCCTCAGAGATTCACAGTCAATTAAATACAAAATAAATTTACATCTTCATTCCAGTCCTTACCATCCACACTTTGATCACACAAAAGCAATTGGTGAAATTGTGAAGCAGAGGGAAAGAATCCAGAAATGTACAAGAAGCTGCAGAATGGGAATAAGTTTCTCAGCATGAAGCTCCTTACACCAACACCAGACACCTACAGACTGTCTGCCATAGTTGGCTTGCAGGCACATCTTAAGGGTACCTATTGAAAGTGAAGACTACAAAACCATGAGGCTTGGGAGGCATCAGCTGCTGGCTGTGCTGCTGAGGCCGGGACACTGCTGGCACCAAAGTGAGCTGCTTCCTAACATCACTGAGCTGCTTCTGAGAGGTCAGGCAATTGAGTGTCCTGGCCAGGCAGCATGTCCTGGCTCCCTCAGTCCTACTGCCACCAGAGGCTGTGTGCTCTCCCTGCTGATATAAGGCTGGAATTTCAGCATAACTGAATTACATCTGTGCAGATGGAGAATCTTTATCTATCTGGAGACAGGGCTTATTGCTGTCTGCTATGCTGCTGAAGTTAAAGTACACCTATCTTTGGGATGTCTGGTATTTTCATACCCTCTTGAGTGCTATAGAAACAAGTCATCTTTTCTCCTCCAATTAAAAAAAGGCAACCTAATCAAGGTTTTTTTAAATTAATGCAGTCAACAACCAAAAAACAATTCTAACTTGAAATTCTTGCTTTTAGTATAATAAAAGAAACTAACATTGTCCTAATCTTACCACTAGCACTTTCTGCAGTCTTAGAGTAGGAAGAGAATCTAAGGTAGAAATTTGGCCTCTATTGTCTTTTAATTCTCTATGTCTTTTAACTCCCTATGTCTTTTAAATTCTACCCAAGATTGGCAGTGAAGTAACAAGTTTCCTAAGTTGTGTGTTACCTTATCGTCCAACAGTATTACCTACTCATCTTACTCAGAGTCCTTAACATTACAGAAAGCCAAGTTCCAGACAGTGAATGAAGAAAACCTATACCAGATAGTCTCCTTCAGTGTTTTTCTTGTTTTAGAATGCCAAGAGAAGACAACCTTTTCTTTTTCTTCCTGACTGAAAGTTAACTTAACAGTTAACTGACCCACAAGACAGTTCACAACACAACCACCACCCCAATATGACGAAGAGGACTCTGCACTCTGTTCCAGGAGGTTATTTTAAAAAACATTATGTCAAGCATTCCCTTCACCCAAAAAAAGATAAAACCAGTAAGTAATAGCTCCAGAAATAAAGCATACTTCCAAAGGCCATCAGGTCACAATAAGCACTAAACACCCTGCAGAAAAGACAACTAAAGTGAATAGGATGCAAATAATTTCCAGCTACCTATGTGAATTTCAACTCCCCTTTTTATTTTTATTTCACCTGTGTGGGTTTTTTTTGTTTGCTTGGTTTTAATTTAGATACTGAATTAAGCAGCAAGAGATTAAAAGATGCCTGTGTGCTACAGCTGCTCATGGAGCTTGCGAGGGTTTTCTATTCTAGTTACTTCTGAAAACATGCCTGTATCAGGAGTTCAAACTATTAGTTGTGAGGCAAGTTCCTTTAAGGGATCTTAATTTCTAGCTTTCTAAACTCCATCTTCAGAAAACTGAACCTAGCTATAGGACCACTAAAAAAATCATCATGCACCAGCCTGCAAATGCAGGAGAGGCATATGTCTTGAAGAATAACCCACTGCCTCCCTCTTGACTCATGCTCCGAAGCTCATTGCAAATAGCATGAAGAAGTTATGTCTTCCACAGAATTATGTCATTAGCTTTTTCTACATGGCTTTACATTTTTTACTTACTGTGACAAATTTTTTTTTTTTTTGAGTGGGAACACTATTTTTTCCAAACTAAACCTAATTTTATTAAAGAATGAAAGCCAAGTAAAGAACAAGAGGAGGAAAAAGGAGCTGAGAGACAGAACAATCAAAGAAGAGGCAGACAAATAACTTTAGGCACCATGCATGAAGAAACAGGAGTTCTGAGCACATTTATTTTTAACACAACTATCACATGGTAGAAGATGCCTTTTGCAATAACAAAACCTGCCACAACATGAAAATTTCATGGGACTGGAAACAAGAACTTGAGTCTCAGTCCTTCGTTCTCTCTCTACTGGTAACTGTGCATGCCTTCTGTGAGTATCTGAGATGCTACTTGGATGATTTTTAGGGAGGACTAGATGCTTTGCTTTGTACCCTAATTCTTATGTCATGGGGAATCCTTTTCCCCTAAATGTACAGAAGTTATTGTTACATTCCAGGCACAGAAGTAATCCTCAACAGAAAATCTTAACCTAACAGCATCTTAATACCTGTTGATCTAATAAGAGTTATCACCCTCTCCCAGCATCCATGCTACTCAAGACAGGCAAACAGAATTAATTTAATAGTCAACAAATTCAGTGTTATGAGATCACTACACTACACAGGGCATTAATTTGCTTTCTTATTTCTACCTATAAAGCACGAGTATACCTATCTAAAAAACCCTGCTGTTTATTTCCAGACATCTGTTGTAAAAATGTTTCTAATATCATGGAACATTAATTACTTACTACTTACTCCCCACTCTGCTGAAGAAAACTCCCAAATATTCCATATATGCCAAATGGGGGGGGGGGAGGTGTGACACAAACAAACACACCAGACACACAAACCAACAAACAATTACTCCCTTATCTGGAAAAGAAATTCACTCAGTAGCTCTAAAAACCCACGAAGATTTCCTAACTCCTCTGTGGTTACAAAGTCCTTATTGTGAAGTCTGTCCCAGTGTCTTTCAGTGTCCCTTAAGTCTGAAAACCCCACTACAGAGAGTTGTGCAGAAGGGGGAAGATCTCCAGATAACCATCACAATTCCAGAGATTAACATGGAGATTGCAGAAAGCACAAAGGGCTTTTACTTATATTTAAGCCTACAAATAGTCAGATTACACATGCTCTGCTTGTACCCCTGAAACCAACAAAAAGGAATCCTGTTACAAAGTACTTCACGTTGTTAAGAAATAACAGCACGCAACAACATTTAAAGATGCCTACACACACATCCCGGCAGAGGCAGCTCACAGAGAGCTGCTGCCACCGCTTCCTGGTCCGCAGCAGTCCTTCGTCCGGCAAAGACCGCACGGTTTTGTCATCAGGATAAAAATCGCACCGATGCTACCTACCCTGGTTTGAACTGCAGCGCTGACCCGGTCCAGCGAGGGCTCCCAAACCGCCCTGCACCGGGACTCCTACCGTCCACAGGCAGAGCCAACGTTCTCACCCATAAACGCCGTGGCCCCGAGGCAAATTCAGAAACAGTGACAGCTTGTTTCAGCCTGACTGCGCTTGGAAGTTTCCTCCCCGCTCCCTCAGCCACTCGGGCGGATCTGTGCCCACGCAGGGCTCCCACCAGCGCGGAGTTCCTTGCGACGTCCTCGGCAGACCCCAGCTGCCCCGGGAGGA